>NC_142949.1:25869234-25971734 GCF_046866305.1 Octopus bimaculoides | reverse complement strand
GCCTTTTTAAAACAATTATTTCTACTCTAGGCACATGGCCTTGAAATTTTGGGATTTTGGGGGGGGGGGGGGGGCTAGTCGATTACATCGACTCCAGTGCGTAACTGGTACTTATTTCATTGACCCAGAAAGGATGAAATGCAAAGTCGACCTCGGCGGTATTTGAACTCAGAGCGCAGCGGCAGACGAAATAATATTTTCGGGAATATTGCATTACATATTATGATTATTATTAATATTAATTTAGCACGCTTGGAGAAATGCTTAGCGGTATTTCGCTTGTCGCTACGTTCTGAGCTCAAATTTCGCCGAGGTCGACTTTACCTTTCATCCTTTCGAAGACGATAAATTAAGAACCAGTGAAACATTGGGATCGATATAATCGATTAGTCCCCTCCCAACAAATTTGAGGCCTTGTGCTCCAACAGAAAGGATTATTACTATTATTACTAGCAGAGATACCCGGCGTTGTAAAGGATTAAAATAGCATAGTTTTTTCTTTTGTTTATCATGTGACTGCGGCGATGCTGTAGTGCCACCTTTAGTCGAACAAATCGACCCTAGGATTTATTCTTTGTAAGCCAAGTACTTATTCTATCGGTGTTTTTTGCCGAACCGCTATGTTACAGAGACGTAAACACAGCAACATCGGTTGTCAAGCGATGATGGAGGTACACACACACGCACACAAATATACGTATATATACGACAGTCTTCTTTCAGTTTCCGTCTACGAAATCCACTCACAAGGCTTTGGTCGGCCTGAGGCTACTTATATACATAGATTAAGCACATGTATTAAATGTTAATTTAAGGGTTAATATGTAACTGCAAATACCTTGCAACGTTGCAACTATTACGATAGTTATTAACTGGTATTTGAACGGTAAATGTGTAAAATAAGTTGGTCTTAAAATTAAAAGTGAAAGTGAAAGAATATACAGTGAAACTATTAAAAGTGAAGCAATATTATATCACATTACAATAGAGATGTTATTGTTTCACTTTTGACACGTAATATCGAAACAGTCTAAGAGAGTTCTCTAGGTTAGCATTAAGCAAGAGGTTGAAATTTCTTTGGGTCCATGAGACCCATGACACTCCATGGACCCTAAGTAATACATGTGTAAAATTTGAATGAAATCGGTAGGGTAGTTCTCAAGTTTTAGTGATGCACACATACAGACAAACAAATACATATTCTCACTTTTATATATATACTAGTTGAGATATCCGGCATTGCTCGGGATTAAAATGGCATAGTTTGTATATGTTGAAACAGGTGATATGGGAAAGTGCAGCATTGACAACAAAACATTTGTGGAGTAAACGATGAGCTAATTCGATTAATCAACATGCTATGCGTCCGTTTGGAGTATTTCAGGCCTTAACCTGTCATGGAAAATTGGGGGTGGAGGTTCTGTGATTTTTGAACGCACCGAAAGGCTGTCAGTAGATATACTCTCTTTTGCAGAAGTCTGCGCTTTGTCTAACAAGACCCATCATCTGAAATTTTGACACCTCCTTCGAGTTTGATGTCTTACATCACTCATAAAGTAAAGTTGGAGGAACTGTGGTTGTTCATTTCTGGGTAACAGGGAACCAATGAGGTCGGCGTAAATTCATCTTTAAGTATCTTCTTAGATGCAGTAAACGATGTCATTTGAAATTCAGAGTTGTATTGTCTGATATTGTTTAAAAAATCCTTTGACTGGATGTAAGTGCCTTCTAGAAGATCCATAAGAGGTTGAGAAAAGAGCTGGTATTGCTGGCAATCTTACCTGAGCAGCACATGCCATTTGTTTCATTTGAAAAATTTAAAGCTCTACAGAAAAGTCTATTTGTGTTTAGCACACCAATTTGGACAGAGTTATTATTTTTAAAAGAATGGGATGGATATCTGAAAGCAGCTCCAGGAGTTGCGAAGAACGAATTTGTACGTAGTCTGTTTCTGAGAGTTATTCTATTGGACCTCTGTCAAATCATTAAAACATTTATTTAATGATCCAGCATTAAGTGCTGCAGCATGTATTTGCTGATCTTGGGAAAGTCTCATCTCATATTTTACACCTATTACACTATTTTCTTTTTCCGAGTCTGAAAAACTCCAAATTTAATCCACACACTCCGTTCATTTTCAGTGAAATGTGGAGATTGTTTCGCACGCGCACCCTTTTTGCTAGATGGCGAGGGGTGTGTAGATCAAATTTGGAGTTTTTCATATAAAATTTAAAATTAATTAATTTTTTGTTTGCCATATTGTTAATCTCCATATTTTTTCAGGTAGATTGAAAAAAAAAAAAAATTCGAAAAAAGTTAAAAATTAAAAAATGGGAGGGGGGATTTTAAATTTTGAAAACGTGACTTGTTGCATATTCGGAATCTCCGTCATCGAAAACCTAGGAATCCGCTGAGAAAAACAAAAAAAAAAACTGTCCCAAATCTCGGTTTTTGTGCGGGGGGGGGGGGGAACTGTCGTGCAGCTCCACCCTATGGGGTGGGGATGACTGTCGTAAAGCTCCACCCATACATTTATATTTACAGATATATCCAACAAAACTGAAAAATGGAAAATAATATAATAGGTGTAAAATAATGTGTAGTAAACGAATATGAAAACAAATGCGCGCCGACGAACGTGGGAGAGGAGAGGACTTGGAAAATTCACATCGAAAATTTATCGATCACGAAAGGATGAAAGGCAGAGTCGACCCCGGCGGTATTTGAACTCAGAACGTATTTTGTCCGGCGCAGTAACGATTCTGCTAGCTCGCCACCTTACATCAACTTAATAACGACAGTTATTTTATGTAATTCATTATTTTCAAAATCCCGGTGCTTTGCAACAGAAATATGGTAACAAAAGAGTTAAAGAAATTAAAAATGACAAAAAGAAAAGCGCTAGACACGTACCTCGAATATTAGATGCGTTCATAGGTAAATCCTTGCATAACAAATAATTTTGATGAGACAGCGTTCGAGATATAACGTAAGGGTGAATTTCAACGTGTAAATGAGGAAATGTACTGGTGTGCGTGAGCAGAGAAGACAAATTATGAAAGAGATAAGAGGAGAGAGGTTGTCATGTGTCAGGAAGTGTGTAAGTGTTATGTGTCAGTGAGGTCGTGTTAGTGATGTGTGAGAGGAGGGACAGTGCGTGAGTTTGAAAGAGAGAGAAGGAAGAAGGCAAATAAAATATGTATAAAAATATAGGGGAAATTCCGAGCATAGTCGAGGAAAGAAAGGATGTGTTATAGGCGAATGCCTATATACATAGTTTATATTATACACGCACGCAGCTAGCTAGATTCACAAGTTTTGGTACATCAGATTATTGAATCGTCAAAACATTTAGATAATCAAGGGGAAAAAACGACAACATGCTGTCACGTGTACGAAGTATTAAGATAAAAGGTCAATAGCATTAAATTTAGTGAGACCCGATATCTCCGCATGTATCAGTATGTATGTGTTAGGTACGCGCGCGCTCACACATTGTATATTCTCGTGTGTGTGCGTGTGGTAATCTTTCGTTTTATGATCACAATGTGAAAGTGTGGTACTATTCAGTGGTAAATTATAGTCTGCATTTTGTGGTTCCCAACGATGCCTGGATGCACACAAACACTTTAGAATGCCACACCTGGACCAAGATAAAAGACAAATATCGCACCAGGCACGAGATGTGCAGACCACTGAAGGCAGCCACTTTAAATATGTTAGTTTACTGCCGTCGAAGGTATGTTACGTTTAAGGAGAGGAACAGTCCACACCACTGGTTGACCACAACTGTATGTAGAATAACTATACCCAGTAAATGTGTGTTAGTGTGGTTTTTTTGTGTCTGTAATAGAGATCACTGTATAGTGGATGTAGCTTATGGTAGTCGGGGCTCGAAGTCTCTTAAGCGGCTTGTAATAAAAAGTTTGGGATCCACACATTTTGATAACAATAACTGGTTGTTCTTGTCTGTCCCCCTCCGAGTTCAAACCTCGCCGAGGTCAACGAAAATATTAAAGACATATCCTCTCTCTTATGTTGGTACAGAGCAACTTATCTATAAAGAGGACAAGTTCTCCACTCTTTTACATGTCCGCGTTCATATTTCCCTGGACTTCTTTGGTTTTTGTTTTACCACAGCTCATAATATATTCCCTATACAGTACTAGTGAATGTTAGATATAGTTATGATTTTTTTTCTGCTTGGCTGCACCTGTGGGAAATTTTGAAATTTGGTGTATTAATGTAATTTTCCACGCTGAATTTCAGGAGATAATTCACTTTTTCCAGAAATTTTTTTTTTTAAAGTTATAGAGGTTTAAGGTTTGATCACTTTTACCAAGTCAAAACAGGATTTAGAAGTTGTTATTTTATTTAAAAAAAAATTTTTTTTGCGCGACATCACGTGTTGTCAACTGTAAAGAAATGAAATATTGGCGGTATGCTGCTTTACGCACGCCATATAACTCCATTTTCAGGCACAGGAAGAAACTACAATTATGCTGTTATCGAGCAGTCACTAAGAGAGCCACAGCACCCTGCATTAGGTGGCTGCAGATGTTTAAGCCAAAGTCAGCTCTAATTGTACAAATCTTATTATCAAAGACATTCCAGTAGTGACCATTGCGTCTTTTTCCTGTATACAAAATATAATAATGATAATAATAATAACAATAATAATAATAATAATTATTATTATTATTATTATTATTGCCTTTGCACAGCTTCTAACGCTGGAGATGTACTACGGTGTCAGCTGTTCACTACCAGTGAACTAAAGTAACACCCTTTATTTTTCGAGCACCATCCGGAGTATTTGAGCGGTTCCAAGCAGTGCTGTTTTCTGCAAGTGCTCCACCCTTATTGCAGCCCCTATTTGTTCCATGTCATCTACCAGGCTGCTCAGGTAGTAACACTCCATGACCACAGCATTAATTTGCTTGCTGCATCTATGCTGTGTGTGGTGGTCCCTTTCTGGATATCGACAGGCTGGAGCCGGACCAGGATCTCTGAGCCTGCCGGGTGCAACACTGTCACCATCATTGGCTTCAGTTTCATTACCACTGTTATTCACAATATTTTGTTTTTTTCATTTCCACTCATATGAGATAGCGATTATCAGGTTGCGCAATTACCAGTGTTTTTATTGTGACACCATCACTAGATGTATCATTAATCAGTTCATGGGAGCTTCACCCGTTTCCTTTCATTATTATTATTATTATCATCACTGATATCATTGATATTATTATTATTATTATTTTAATAATCCTTTCTACTATAGGCAGAAGGCCTGAAACTTCCGGGAAGGAGATAGTCGATTACACCAATCGTAGTGTTTCACTGGTACTTAAATTATCGACCTCGAAAAGATGAAAGGCAAAGTAGACCTCGGCGGAATTTGGACCCAGAACGTAGCGGCGGGCGAAATAGCGCTAAGCATTTCGTCCAGTAATAATAATAATAGGTGGTATAAACATGTGCCAAACGAGGTACAAAACAACGATATGCCGGTTCAAACCGACAAAGAAATAAAAGCTAATCACCCAGATATGATAGTCAAGGACTGGGGAAAAACCACATGCTTATTGATCGACATTGTAATCCTTTCTGATCAAAATATTGTCCAAAAAGAAGTGGAGAAATTGTCAAAGTACAAAGACCTCGAAATTGAAGTATTCAA
This sequence comes from Octopus bimaculoides, assembly GCF_046866305.1. Classification (NCBI taxonomy): domain Eukaryota; kingdom Metazoa; phylum Mollusca; class Cephalopoda; order Octopoda; family Octopodidae; genus Octopus; species Octopus bimaculoides. The sequence goes on along the minus strand of NC_142949.1, from coordinate 25,966,051 downwards.
GATGTGGGACATGGAGGTAAAAACAATACCAATAATAATTGGAGCATTGGACATAATAAAAAACACATGAACAAAAACGTAGAAGGCCTATCTGGATCCTTAACACTACACCCTATCCAAAACATAGCCCTGCTAAGAGCAGCCCACATCCTGCGCAAGACATTATCAATTCAATAATACAACCTAAACAAAACAACCCACAAACACAAGACATACTCTATACAGTAATTTATCCAGTGAAATAAACTTCCACCAGCAATCCGTTAAACCATCGCATTGCACACTCAACATCCAATACAAGCAGTAACACAACAAAAGACTATATCATGCCTCAAGAGAAAAAAAAAAAAAACTAACGCAATACAATACTGGGAAGAGTTTGTACACTCCCAACAACAAAAAAGAACACAGTGCTGCCTACACCCTCGACAACACAGAGATGTAGCAGGTGATGCCGTAGAAATTTGTCTCAAACTAGCAAATGTGAACAATTATAAAATGATGATAATAATAATAATAATGATTTCTTTTAGTTGTCATCAGGGCGAAACATTTAAAAGCACAAAACGAACGCCGTCACCACTCACTGTCTCTCTCTCTTTCTCTCTCACTCTCCCTTTCTCACTTGTTCTCTTACTTCTTCTCTGTCCTCCTCTCTCTCTCTCTCTCTCGCTTTGCCACTTCTTTGAAGTGTGACGCACACAACAGGTACGTACAAAAACAAAAAGTTAGCGTATTAATATTACTGATATTAATAAAAATGGTTTGGTAAGACTGACGGGTCAGTCTACTATAGTCACTGCATCATCCTCCCTCAATTCGCCCTACAAAGATTTTAGCATTCCAATAAATAATAAATAAATGAAAAATATGACGGCGATTGTCTGCTGGTATCTGTGTGCGTGTGTGTGTGTGTGCATGTAACTGTATGAGATTGTGTGTTTCAGTGTTTGTGTATGTACGCGTAACTGTATGTGTTTGTGTGTGCGTGTAACTATATGAGACTGTGTACGCGCGTGCGCACCTGTGATTGCGTGTGTGCACATAACTGTATGAAACTATGTGCACGCGCGCGTACCTGTATTAGACTGTGTGTTTTTAGGTGCGCCGTGTAACTGTGTGAGACTCTGTGTGTTTGTGTATGAAATATTAACTGAATGTGTATGTTGGTATCTGAATATTCAACATACAGATTGCGTATGGAATGTCTGCTGATATCTGTGAGTGTGCGAATTGCTATCTGTGTACGTTTGTGTAACAATATCAAACTATAATTGTCAGCTGATATGTGCATATGTGTGTGTTTATATATGTAAACATGCGAGTATGTGTACGTAACAATATGTGACTGTGTTCGAGTGTGTATGCTCGTATGTCGTTATCTGTATGTTTGTGTAATAATAGGAAATTATGCAATTGTCAGCTGGCATCCGCTGGCGCGTGGCTTAGAGGTTAGGCTATTCGGCTCACAATCGTGAGTTCGAAAACTAGCGGCGCGTTGTTACACGGTACTCCTCCAGTGCACTCAGCTGGCAAAAGTGAGTTGTACCTGTAATTCACAAGGGTCAGTCTTGTAAATAAATAAAAATCAAATTATCCATTGAATTGCTTTTTAAGATTGTGTGTGTGTGGGTGATTTAAGGAAGATTTAACTGCAATTTGTGACAGATAGAGAAACTATTATAGCCCTACTCCTCATTTCGCTCACTGGTTCTGGGGTATTTCGCGGGGCGAGGTTTTCTGCAACAATAAACTGTGCTTCTCACATAGCCAGGTATAATTTTGCTTCGTTGAGCAGGTGATATATGGGAATGACCTGAATACATTCGATAATGATACGCAGTACACTGCTGTGTTTTTTTTTTTTATAGTGTACTTGGAAATGCTGCATAAAGGTCGATGACCTAGGTAAAAACTGGCATACTTTCTGATGGATCTAATGTATTACTTGTACATTATTGTTGTCGTTTATTTCACTTGGTCCTCTCTTTCTCCGACTATTCAAAACAAACTCTATTATTTTTATATTGTAGAAACGATTAGGTCCCGACAACTCGAATCCTTGACATTGGCTCGATTTCTCGAACTCCTTCTCGCACTTTTTGCCGCTAATATCTTTGAGAAAGGTAGGAAGACGATACAGTTTCGTTTCACACGAGAATAAATTGATTTTGATCGTGATATTAAAAAAAAAATCATTATTAAATATCACATTATTATTACTATTACTTTTGTTATTTTATAGCATATCTAATCACCATAAAAACCACAGCGGCACATGTTTTATTGTCTGTTTGATGATATAAGCGACTTAAGGTGCGCTGAAGTAAAACATGGCTAGACAGTGGCATCGCCTACCTTGTACTCGCCTCGAAGTGCAGTTGGATATTGTTTTAAGTTGCGGACAGTCATTCAGGTAGTAAGCCAAGTGGTTTATAACTCTTAACGTAAATAGGGAAAGAGAGATAAGGATAGCAAAGATAAGTTTCCTTGTGCAGGTTTCCTCGTGCATTAAACACGTGTGTCAAGGTAGATAACTCCAAGGGTTAAAAGTAAACTTGAATATGTTGCTTCCACAATCAGGTTACCAAACCAAACCAAACGGGAGTTATTTTTACTTGAGAAAAACCAATGCAGTTATATTTATAGATCAGATAAACAAAAATACCCATTCACATGCAGCATAAACTTATAATCATGACTGTATTAAATATTGATTTACATTAAATATTCCCGATAGAGTAAAAGTTTCTCTGGCGGTTAAACTGTGCAGTACTTCTATATGTATACGTGTGTCTCTGTAATCGGTTGAGCATCTAAACTTGTATTTAGTTGCTGTTCAGTCCAACTTATCACTGATCAAGCAGACACATGATCAAGGACGTTCTAAGCGTGGAAAACTACATTATTTAATGTAGCCTTCCTTTAATTATTTAATGTAGCCTTCTTTCTTCCAAGACGACATAGCTACAGTTTGATCCCCCTATCTTGACTTTGTTTCCTCATAACATACTTAAAAACACGTATTTTTAAAGCAGAATCTTGCAGAGATGCTTTCGGTGGTGTAGACTACAATTTTTTCTTTAAAATCCTACGTTTTCACAGTTGGGAGAGAGGTTTCGAACGCATATTTTTGAAAACTTAAATTTTGTTTTATCGACGCAGTCGTAATCTGCATCACCGAAAGGTGTCTGTGAAAAATTTCAATAAAAGATTTTCCATTTATGAGAAAGTCATGAGGAAGCAACATCGTTGGTGATACCAAACTGTAGTATAATCCTAAAGAGCACCACCTTGAAGGTTTAGTTAAATCAATCAATCTCATTATCTTTGTCGTAATGTCTGGTACTTGTTCTATGGGTCTCTTCTGCCAAACCGCTAGATTACAGGGACGTAAACTAGCACGGGCTTGTCAGGCGGTGGTGGAGGTCGAACACACACACACACACATATTTAACGGACTTCCACAAAGTTTCTGTCTATCAAATACAGTGACAAGACATTGGTCAGCCCAGGGCTATAGTAGAAGACACTTGCCTCCCCAGGTCATTAAAATACTGAGCCAATGTATATAAATGTATATACGAGAGGGTGCTGAAAAGTTACTGACTTTAAGGGTATTACGAAAGGCCTGGTTGGAGGCCCAACCTGAGTTCTTTTACAGGGCTCAGAAGAATTGAAGGATTTGCTGCAATAAGTGTGTGAATCTGAGAGGCAAATATGTTAAATAAAATCATAATTAACTGATTCTCCTGTATTTTTTTGTTACCCAAAGCCAGGAACTTTTTAACACCCCCTTGTATGTGTGTGTGTGTAATTATTATTATTTTCCTTTTGTTTCTTTTCCCCTATGTAGATGGAGCAAAACAAGTCCTTCTACATGGACCGGAGTATTTGCCAGCAGACTATGGCACCTTAAACAAGAAGAAGACAACATAATGTACCAAGTATCGAGTGGAAACCAAAACGACTGCGAGCAAGAATTAAGGAATTATTTTCAACTCCACATTAGTGTGAAAGACTTGTATGAAAAATGGCGTTTAACTGATCCTGTGTTCTGCAAAACAGTTGGAACGAAATTCCAAGGGATACGTGTACTACGACAGGATCCTGTGGAAAATCTGTTCTCTTTCATTTGTTCATCAAATAACAACATAGAACGAATAACTTTAATGATTGATAAACTCTGCTGTCATTATGGAGAGGAAATTGGCAGTTTTGAAGGGAAAACCTATTATAACTTCCCCACTGTGGATGCAATGTCTGTGTGTGGTGTTGAAGAAAAGTTAAAGGAACTTGGTTTTGGTTATCGAGCTGGTTATATCAGTAAAAGTGCTAAATATATTGCTTCTTTGGAAAATGGTGTCAACTGGTTATATAACCTTCGTAATGTGTCATATGAGAATGCTAAAGAAGAACTTCAAAAATTAACAGGAGTTGGTGCCAAGGTAATTACAATCATTTTTTTTCTTTCCCTTTCTCTTTTGTTGTATTTGAGCTATCCAGAGAACTGCTGATGGTTAAGTTCAGATCTCTGAATTCAAATCTTTCATCCCTTCAAAGGCAGATTAGTGGTATTATTATCAGAACATCAGATTAGACATCTCATAGTGTTTGATCCAGCTCTTTGCTTTGAAGTTCATGGGTAGTAGAATTAATCCATTGCCCAGCTTAATACTGCCACCTGATTCTTTGGTACTTTTAGTGGAATTCACTCTGTTACAAGATTTTGAGCCAAATCTCCAGTTTGAGGATAACTGCCTCCCTTTCTCTACACCAGTCTTTGAGGCTCTGCAAGAATAAAAGTGTCAGGGTACTGACCTTCCCCTCTGGCTAAGAGGCAAAGTCAAAAATTCATTTTCCTGCCAATAAAAACTGGAGTTTATCATTGTTCCTATGAAGTCTTTTGATTCAGAAAGGATGAAGTTTCTCGTATAATTCATATTTGTTCTATAGCTTAATCATTGGATGAAGGGCTGCACCTATTAACCTCTTGTTTGGCTTACAGTCTCCAACATTAATGGGAGGAAGTTAACATCAGACCAGAGACCTTGACCAAATACTTGCAACAGGATGGATTCTCCTAAAGGCACCCAAGATCCAGGTGGTGGTGCTACTGGTCCACAGATTAAATCTAGACCATCTATTGGTGCAGACAATGGTCACAACAAAGCAGGAAAAAAATAAAATAGATTAAACATTCACCAAATGGTATTTGAAACCCTCATCTCCTTTTATGTTCTCTGATGTATTTGTTAACCATAAATAAAGCTATGAGCTGAAATATTTCCAACCAAGGTACCACATAGAAAGCATTGCTACTGGTGTCACATAAAAAGCACTGGTGCCATGTAAAAAGTATTGGTGCCATGCAAAAGGCACCCAATACACTCTGTGAAGTGCTTGGTGTTCGGAAGGGCATCCAGCTGTGGTAACCAAGCTAAAACAGACAATGGAACCTAGTTCAGCCCCCTGGCCTTGCCAACTCCTGTCAAGTTGTCCAACCCATATCAGCATGGAAAACAGACGTTAAAGGATAATGGTTTCTTTCCCTGCACAATAGGATGTCTTGAGATGTTGTTCAAGTCTGTTTTGATTTTCTCTTTCTCCCACAGGTTGCTGACTGCGTATGTCTAATGTCTCTGGACAAAACTGGTGCCATTCCAGTGGATACCCATGTTTTACAAATCACTAGTCGAGATTATTTGCCAAAACTTCAAGGGAAAAAAACACTTTCCACGAAAAGCTGCAATGAAATAGGTTCGTTCATTATTTTACTTGTTCATTGGGGTGATATCTATATTGTGTGTGATAGTGGTGTGTTGTTATAAAGGCTCACATAGAAATTAATGTCATATTATGTTAGAAGATAGTAGTTCAGACATCCACAACACTCACAGTAAACTATACAATTGTATACTGTGTAAATTTGATTAAATCTTTATATGCGGTAGATGTGTGTGTGTGAGAGATAGAGAGAGTGGGGAGAGAGAGAACATGCATAAGTGTCACAAGTATGTTCAAAGAAAAGAGAAAAATATTAAACTGATTAAAGTAAAACAGATGTAAATACATCTTGTTATTCTCTTGATACACAAAAATAAGGAGATTATCCTCACGTGTTTCATGAATGATTGGCTACTTCTTGGAAGATTAAAAGCTCCTCAGAGGATAAAGTACTCCTCATTCCTCTATCTCTGAAGAGAAGTGAATAACAAATAGTATTTAACTCAAACTACAAATTTGGAAGTAACTGAAATAGAAAAACTAATTTACATATCATGCAGTTGTCAGTGGTATGATTAATTAATAAACGATTATTTTTCATTTAGCTATTTCAGGTACATCTTAATTTGTAATGTGTTTTTTAAACTATGCACTGTTGTAATGAAGTAGTATGATGTAATTTGATCTGCAGGTATGCAGTGAATGGTGCATTTTCATTTATGTACACCCTATAGGTGCAGACATGGCTGTATGATAAGAAGCTTGCTTCCCAACCACATGGTTCCGGGTTCAGTCCCACTGTGTGACACCTTGGGCAAATGTCTTCTACTATAACCTCAGGTCAACCAAAACCTTGTGAGTGGATTTGGTAGATGGAAACTGAAAGAAGACCATCCTGTCTATCTATCTATATATGTATGTATGTGTGTCTTTGTGTCTGTGTTTGCCCCCCTTCCACCACTTGACAACTGGTGCTGGTGTGTTTACATCCCTGTAACTTAGTGGTTCCACAAAAAGAGACCAATAGAATAAGTACAAGGCTTAAAAAATAAGTCCTGGAGTTGATTTGTTTGACTAAAACCCTTCAAAACAGTGCCCCAGCATGGCCGCAGTCAAATGACTGAAACAAGTAAAAGATACTGCATCAATCTCATGTAAGGATCTTACTTTTCGTTGTTTCATTCAAACTCTACAGGATGACAAAATGGCAGAAACATTCTATGTTCAAATCCTGCCAAAGTCAGCTTTGTTGTTAACTTCCAAGCTTGAAAAAATAAAGTACCAGCCAAGCACTGGAGTCACTGGTATTATACTAACCCCTCCCCTCAAAATTACTGGCCTTGGGTCTGAATTAGAAACCACCAGTCAAACTACAAAATCTGTTCTGATATTTGGACCAAGTTTTCCTCTTATATTTTTTCCTCTTTCAGGTGACCATTTTCGAAATATTTGGGGAGAATATGCTGGATGGGCTCAAGCAGTAAGATTTTTATTTTTTTCTGAGTGCCATCTTTTTCCATTGTCTTTTAAAATTCCTCCAGAACCACCTTTGCCTTCAATTCCTCTTGGTTCATCAAAAAGAAACATCACTGAAATATTGGGGGTTAATTAAACTACCTACACCCTCTGCCACCTCCTAAAAACTGGAACTCTGTTGGTTATGACAATGAGGGTTCCAGCTGATCCGATTAATGGACCGGCCTACTTGTGAAATTAACATGCAAGTGGCTGAACACTCCACAGTTATGTGTACTGTTAATATAGATCTTGAGAAGATTCAGTTTGACACAGAGTGTGACAAGGCTGACCCCTTTCAAATACAGGTACGACTCAGTTTTACCATCTGAGAGGACTGAAGTAATGTGGAATAAAGTGTCTTACTCAAGGACACAATGTGCTGCTGGGAATTGAACTCATGACCTTACAATCATGAACCGAATACCCTTAGCCACTGAGCCACGCACCCTCCACCAATATAAAGACAATCATTATTGTCATCATTGGCTTTGTTGAAACATGATTGCGACATGGTATGTATGAGGGGGTGCTGAAAAGTTCCTGGCTTGAAGAGCATCACGAAAGGCCTGGCTGGAGGCTCAGCCTTCCAAGTTCTTTTACAGGGCTTAGAGAAACTAAAGGACTGTTGTGATAAGTGAGGGAATATGTTGAACAAAAACATAATTAACTGATCCTCATGTATTTTCTTTTATCCAAAGGCAGGAACTTCTCAGCCCCCCCCCTCCCCTCGTATATCTATATCCGTGTGTATGTTTACACTTTCATGAACATATATTGGTGAAAGAATGTAAGTATGTGCTTTTCCCAGTTGCAGACATTCCATTGTTACTTTTCACTACCAGAAATATAATAAAGCAGTGAATCTGAGAAGGGAATATGTTAAATAAAATCATAATTAACTGATACTCCTGTATTTTCTTTTACCCAAAGCCAAGAACTTTCCAGCACCCACTTGTATGATACATTTATTTATGTCATATAACTGTGCATGGCTCAGTGGTTAGAGTGTTGGGCTCACAATCATGAGATAGTGGGTTCGATTCCTGAACTAGGAATTGTGTTCTTGAGCAAGGCATTTTATTTCCTGTTGCTCCAGTTCACTCAGGCTGGCAACGGCCACGATCAGTTGGTGCTTTTTATGTGCCACCGGTGTGGAAGCCAGTCAAGGCGGCACTGGCATCGGCCACATTTGGATGGTGCTTTTTATGTTCCACCGGCATGAGTATCACAACTACAATTTCCATTTGGTCTTCATTTTGATGTTGATGTACTTGATTCAATAAGTTTCCTCAAGCACATTTGAGAATATTAACATCAATTATTCTATTTCATAATTACCTTAGGTCCTGTTTGCATCTGATCTCAGACAATTTAAAGATAAAAATGAGGTGAGTAGCAATTACATATCTATGTATCTATGTCTGTCTATATGTAGACTATACCATACACACACACACAGAATAATTCAAATTACTCCTCCACCACTACACTCATACTCTTGAAAGATTTAGGAATTAAGCTCTCCTTCACTCCTTTTTATGACATGAGTTAGCAAAAAAAAGAAATTTAAATATGAATATAGGCTAGAGGCTTGTGACTGTGTGATAAGAAGTTTGCTTCCCAACCACATGGTTGTGGGTTCAATCCCACTGTGTAGTAACTTGGGTAAGTGTCTCCTACCATAGCCTCAGGCTGAGCAAACTGGCTGGGTTGGGGGCCCCATAACAGGGTTTATGGTCCTTACGTAACTCATATAACGTAGGAACATCGTTGTTGAATGCTTGGAAATTTTGTGCAGTCCATTTCTTGGGTTGGAGTATGTTGCACCACATTCCCATGTGTGAATTGAGAAGTTTTTCCACTCTTTCATGTTCCTATAGTGCACCTCTCATGCTATTGGTGTGTTGTAGCATGGTCTGGACATAATTCTATGGGCTGTCTATCGACAGTCTGCTAGACTTCTTTAGGCGCAGGAGTGGCTGTGTGGTAAGTAGCTTGCTTACCAACCACATGATTCCGGGTTCAGTCCCACTGTGTGGCACCTTGGGCAAGTGTCTTCTACTATAGCCTCGGGCCGACCAAAGCCTTGTGAGTGGATTTGGTAGACGGAAACTGAAAGAAGCCCGTCGTATATATATGTATATATATATATATATATATATATATATATATATATATATATATATATATATATATATGTATGTGTGTTTGCGTGTCTGTGTTTGTCCCCCCACCATTGCTTGACAACCGATGGTGGTGTGTTTACGTCCCCGTAACTTAGCAGTTCGGCAAAAGAGACCGATGGAATAAGTACTAGGCTTCCAAAGAATAAGTCCTGGGGTCGATTTGCTCGACTAAAGGCGGTGCTCCAGCATGGCCGCAGTCAGATGCCTGAAACAAGTAAAAGAGTATAGGGAGGCACACTAATTCCCTGTTTGTAGGTCTTCGGCACAGGTGAACTGAGTGGTTGGGTCTCTCCTGCATTATGCCTTTTAGTGTTTTTTTTTATACCAGTCTAAGATGTGTCGGAGTCTATTTCTAGCTAAGGAAATCTTTACCTCTGTCTCACTGTCAGTCTGTGGTGGGATACATACCCTTTCGTTGAGGGTAACTTTGTGGGATAGATCCTTGTCATGTCATATGATTTGTTGTTGGGGTTATAGAAGACAACGTGTAGGGTGATACTGGTGTTACTATCATCGTGGTTGTTGTCTGGCATTGTAGTTGCTGGTGGCAGTACTTGTGTTGTGTTCGTTGTTGTTGTTGTTGTTATTGTTGTGGGTGGTGTTGTGAGTGATGTTGTGGTTGGTATTGTTGTCTGTGTGTGGGGTGTTGTGGTTATTATTGTTACTGTCTTTGTTGTTGTTATCATTGCTAATGTTGTTATGGTTATTATAATTGTTGTTTTGGTTTTGTATGTTTATGTTGTTGTTGTTATAATTGTGTGGGGGATGTTGTGGCTATCATTGTTGTTATTGTTATTGTCACTATTGTTGTTATTAACATTAACATTGCTATTGCTATTTTTGTTATGGTTTCATATGTTAGCATTGTTCTTGTTGTATTGTCCTAGCCTCCATCTTATTTTTAAGAATGTTTCTTTTTTTTAAGGAACCACAAACGAAAAAGAAGAAAACTGAAAAACATAAGAAAACAAAACAGAAATAATACTTTTATCGAAGATCATGGTATCCTCTAAGCCCCTTCCCTTGAAACTGCTGGCTTAAATCACAAACAATTATTATTCAATCAAGTTTTGGGGTCAACAAAATCAACTATCCCCACTCTACAACATTTCTGAACCTCTGCCTATGTAAGAAATCATCATTATTATTATCATTATTATTATTAAGGTGGGGAGCTGGCAGAATTGTTAGCATGCCAGGCAACATGCTTAACGGCATTTTACCCATCCTTACGTTCTGAGTTCAAATTCCGCTGAGGTCGACTTTGCCTTTCATCCTTTCAGGGTCAATAAATAAAGTACCAGTAAAACACTGGGGTCGATGTAATTGACCAGTCCCCTCTCCCAAAATTTCAGGCCTTGTGCCTTTAGTAGTAAGAATTATTATTATCATGAGGGTGAAATGTTGGCAGAAACAGTGCGGTATTAAATTTAATACTCAACAGTATTGTGCTGGTTAAATAATGTTATTAGCAAACCAAACCAGATAATTTAACTTCATGGTTTTCAGCCCCTGTTCCTCTTTTCCAATCAATATAAGGCTGGATTTGGGGATTTTTCTTCATACCTGTAAAACATCACTATTATTTTCTTATTACTTTTATATATGTTTATGTATTTTTTTGATAGTTTTGTAATAAAATTTATTTAAAAAATAAAATTATAATTCTTCAATTTGTATTTTTGTTCATTGTATCTAAGAAGGGTCATTTGTTGTTGGCACTCCGTCACGGGTTCCAGTTGATCCAATCAACGGAACAGCCTGCTCGTGAAATTAACGTGCAAGTGACTGAGCAATCCACAACAGAAACAGGAAGTAAGAGTGAGAGAAAGTTGTGGTGGAAGCGTACAGCAGGGTTCGCCACCATCCCCTGTCGGAGCCTCGTGGAGCTTTAGGTGTTTTCACTCAATAAACACTCACAACACCCGGTCTGGGAATCGAAACCGCGATCCTATGATCGCGAGTCCACTGCCCTAACCACTGGGCCATTGCGCCTCCAAGAAGGGTCATTACACACCAATAAAACCACACTAAGTTCACTTCTTTAATTGGTTAGTTATTTAACCAACCACCTGTTGATTGCTTAAATAATCAGTTACTTAAACACTCAATCAGTTGTCCGTCAAACTCCTTTCATTGCTATTCACGACCTCATCAATGACATACCCTCTCTCCTCCAGGTTCAAATCTATCTGCCATTTTTTTTCTTACAAGAAGTCTGGTGTTAAAAATGGTAACAGCATGGTTATAAGTTCAAACCTGGCTGTAGTCAGTGTGCTATATTATCTGAGCAAGCAGATAATTATTTCCTCGTATTTGCTTGATTGACAAAAGTCAAACTGGTTCTCTTTCTATTTCATAATTAAGCAGTTTGTGGATTTATTGAACCATTCAGTCGTAAACACAAAACAATTCGTCCAACATAGTATCATGATTATACATGCAAACAAAACTGGATGTTGAGCAGTAATTTACAATTTAGCATTTTGTTATAAAACCAGCCATTGTTGTCATCATCATCATCACCACCACTTGTTGTTGTTGTTCACTCCGTCGCTTACAATGCCAAGGGTTCCAGTTGATCTGATCAACGGAACAGCCTGCTCGTGAAATTAACGTGCAAGTGGCTGAGCACTCCACAGACACGTGTACCCTTAACGTAGTTCTTGGGGAGATTCAGTGTGACACAGTGTGACAAGGCTGACCCTTTGAATTACAGGCACAACAGGAAATAAGATTGAGAGAAAGTTGTGGTGAAAGAGTACAGCAGGGTTCGTCACCATCCCCTGCCGGAGCCTCGTAGAGCTTTAGGTGTTTTCACTCAATAAACACTCACAACGCCCGGTCTGGGAATCGAAACTGCGATCCTATGACCGCGAGTCCGCTGCCCTAACCACTGGGCCATTGTGCCTCCACTCTCACCACCACTACTCTTATCATAATGTCATTACATTGCACAATGTGTCATGTCATCTCAAAGCTATCCAACCTAACTCTACCTTAATCCACTCTTTCCCTCATCTTCCTCTGCTGTGTCACTCCTTCGTGTCATACTAAACATTTTAATGACTTTGGTCTCAAGCAACTACTAGGTTGATAGTGTTTAGCTCCAGCACGGTCTTCATAGCATAGATTTTCGATCAAAGATAGGATGGCCATGCCAACCATGGCATGATGTGATTTGAGAGAGACGTGGTTACTATTGCTAGCAGATCGAGAGATTATATAGAAGTCCTTTCATTGGCATACAAGCCACTCATTCAGTTTAGATTGCCGTTGTCATAGAGATGAGAAACTGAAGATATAAGCACTGACTCTCCTTAAGTGCCAAGTCTGGTTGGCGTCTCTACTGCTGTGCATGTAAATGAGTTTGGGACTGTAGGTCACCAATACAGGATTTACCTTAACTGCCATGTCATGTTAATGTTGCTATAGATACGACAACTGAAGATGTAGGTCATCAGTAAAGATTTCATGCCTGCCAGTCCCAGTTTCTGCACTGTTCTACCAGTTCTTGGTATTTGGCAAAGCTTCCTTTATTAGAGGTTAATTCAGTGCTATCAATTCATTGTAGGAGAGTTTGCTACCATCAATTCACCATGAAGAACGTTCACCTGGAGGAAAGGTTACTGAGAAAATATATCCTTAGTTGTTGTTGTTGGCACTCCGTCGCTTACGACGTCGAGGGTTCCAGTTGATCCGATCAACGGAACAGCCTACTCGGGAAATTAATGTGCAAGTGGCTGAGCACTCCACAGACACATGTACCCTTAACGTAGTTCTCGGGGAGATTCAGCGTGACACAGTGTGACAAGGCTGACCCTTTGAATTACAGGCACAATAGAAACAGGAAGTAAGAGAGAAAGTTGTGGTGAAAGAGTACAGCAGGGTTCGCCACCATCCCCTGCCGGAGCCTCGTGGAGCTTTAGGTGTTTTCACTCAATAAACACTCACAACGCCTGGTCTGGGAATCGAAACCGCGATCCTATGACTGCTAGTCCGCTGCCCTAACCACTGGGCCATTGCGCCTCCACATATATCCTTAGTATCTCAGCATTAATAGTTAAAAACTACTTAAAAAAAGAATGGTGAATTTATGACAGTGAACTTTCCCTGTAGTGAATTGATGACGGTGAACTTACCGGGCACGAGCTTCTTCTCAAGGGCCTCCTCCATATGTTCTTCCTAGTAAAGCTTTTAGTAGGAAGTGTATGCAAAATAAAGGATGACTGAATACTAAGAGAGAGTTAAGAGACAATGTGGGCTCAATATCACAGCCTCCTTTTGCATTAAGATAAATCTCTTAAAGAGAACCAAATTATAGAAGCTTGCTAAAAACTTTTAAGAAAGTTCCTTTTACAATTTAGGTGTGAACATTAAAAGTTTCTTTTCATTCTGTCAATACTTTTCAAAACTGATGCCTAAAATGATCGGCTGGAAAAAGTGCATTATGATAAAATTCTGGGAATTATTGTAACTTGCATTATGATAAAATTCTGGGATATATTGTAACTTGTTCAGATCAATGTTACTAAATTTGGCAATATTAATCAAAGGAGAATTTAACTTTAAACACAGATGTTGTAAGTTCAAAATCAAGGAAGCTATCTGCTACAAATTTACTGTTCAACTAAGATGGTGATTTCTCAGAAACAGTCGTTATTGTTTAGCCTCTCGAACGAGTTCGTTGCCAGTGCCACTGGACTGGCTCCTGTGCAGGTGGCATGTAAAATACACCATTTCGAGCGTGGCCGTTGCCAGTACCGCCTGATTGGCCTTCATGCCGGTGGCACGTAAAAGCACCCACTACACTCTCGGAGTGGTTAGCGTTAGGAAGGGCATCCAGCTGTAGAAACTCTGCCAAATCAGATTGGAGCCTGGTGTAGCCATCTGGTTCACCAGTCCTCAGTCAAATCGTCCAACCCATGCTAGCATGGAAAGCGGACGTTAAACGATGATGATGATGAACTCAAATTAAGACCATCCAATTTTTTTTTTTTTTTGCCAAAAACCATACAGCTAAAATTACATTATCCATTACGTTTCTTTTTTTAAAAATACTTTTCAAAGCAATTGAACGAGATTTGAAAGCGATTTTGTTGTTATTTCTAGCGCGTTTCCCGAAACGGTTGTCATATATACCGTGTCCTTTACTTTCCATTGACTATAAGGTATGATTTGAGGTAGATTGGCTTCTGTTTCTACGGCTACATGGAGTCCTTCCCCATTCCGTTGTTGGCAGAAACGATAAGTTGTTGACGGTGTGCTTTATATTGCATTGGGTTGTTAAAAGTATTTCTGTTGAATCATCACAACTCCCCGCCCCGCCCCGTCCCACTAATAACAACAGGAATATTTTATACTTCTGGATATATATTCAACCGTAGTAAGCCTTGTCTTTCAGTAATATACTGGTGTTCAATCAATTATATTCTGTGACTGCAACAAAATATGTGAAATGGTAAAACTTCGATTAAACAAGGGGGGTAACTCCAATAAGATTATAGAAATTTATTTATTTATTTATTTTACATCTGGCCCAAATGTATTGTCTTTATCTTTTATCTTGTTTCAGTCAACTGACTGCAGCCATGCTGGGGCACCGCCTTGGGGTGGTTTTAGTCGAACAAGTCGACCCCAGGATTTATTCTTTGTAAGTCTAGTACAGTGGTTCCCAAACTTTTTTGACATCCAGGCCACATTCCTAGCGCCCCCACCCCAACTGACCATCACAAACATAGACCTCTTTCTGAAGCAAATTCAAAGCAACTGTATTTCACAACTAAAACTTAACCTAATGAACCCATTATTTTGTTGTTTTTACATGAATCTCCACCCCATATTCACCCCACTTTTCTTCAATGCCCCCTTGGAACTTTCCACCGCCCCCAGTTGGAGCAATACCACCCACTTTGGGAACCACTGACTTATTCCATCGGTCTCTTTTGCCGAACCACTAGATTATGGAGACATAAACACACCAATACCAGTTGTGAAGTGGTGGTGGGGGGGACAAACACAGACACGAAAGACACATACATATACATGACGGGCTTCTTTCAGTTTCCATCTACCAAATCCATTCACAAGACTTTGGTTGGCCCAAGGCTATTATAACAGAAGGCACTTGCCCAAGGTGCCACATAATGTGATTGAACCCAGAACCATGTGGTTTGGAAGCAAGATTCTTATCACACAGCCATGCCTGCACTTATCATATATTAAATAATTAAAATATCCCAGTATATTCCCTTATTTCCATCACTGGTAATGCTTTTGCAAGCAAATAGGGATACAAAAGAGTGTTTGAAGCCACCAACAATCCGTAAATATATTGGATTTAAGGATTATTTTAAAGAAAAAGGTCTGAGGTCTGCTGAGAACACTTTGTGGATCCATTTGTCGGATCCTGTTGCCAACACTTGACATTGACAAGCAATGTTTTAAGTGGAGTCTAGTACAAAGCCAGTAATGACTATTTCCTCTCACAGTGAGTGCGTGCACGCGCACACACACATTCCTTGCCTCTATTCTTCTAGTTTTATTGCTAAGTGAAGGCAGCAGGAAATGTTAAGGGAAATCTCGATTTATCACATACTCAAGAAACCATTTGCATCTGCAAAACTACCAGATGCACTTCTTTTCTTCTGTTTTTTTTTTGACAGATCAATTCATATTTGTCCCTTCTACACTCTGTCTTCGTGGAGGCGCAATGGCCCAGTGGTTAGGACAGCGGACTCGCAGTTATAGGATCGCGGTTTCGATTCCCAGACCGGGCGTTGTGAGTGTTTATTGAGCGAAAACACCTAAAGCTCCATGAGGCTCCAGCAGGGGATGATGGCAAACCCTGCTGTACTCTTTCACCACAACTTTCTCTCACTCTTACTTCCAAAATTTGAAACCGTCTTTACAAGGTGGAGGAGAATATGATTCAAATCTGGTAACGAACTTGACAAGGAATGTTTTATTTAGGTGGAAGCAGGCAGTACCTATGGCCCTTTATTTTTAAAGGTTATCTGAGGCTAGTGGGAAGAAAGGAGGAAGTTATTCTTAAACTGGAGACCTAACCAGAATATGTACAGTACATCAGGCATCTCCAACCACTGGGCCGCATAGAATGAATAAATTTTAAAATTTTATTTCTGTTTTATCGACTGCTGTAGTCTGCAGCATTATATATTTATATTATATATGTAATAATTAAATTATATATTATGCTCTTTATTGAGTTTTGTTATGCACGTGATTCCTTGGTACATGGTACAAAACGGTTGGGTACTGCTGTAATGGAGTGAACTCAACTTATGTTACCTAAGGACTGAATGGTGGTCTGTCTAGAGCAGGGGTTTTCAAACTGTGGTCCGCGTACCACAGGGGATCCGCAAGGACAAGACAGGGGGTCCGTGGACAGCAAATACTTTTTATGGGCAATTTGATTTTATATATGTTTTTTAATCGAAATCTTTTAATTGACAATAAACCTATTTGTTAAAGACTGTTAAATAAATAAATGTAAAATATATGTTATTTTAAGCAAATATTTATGTATAAATTTCATAAGAATTTATAAGGGGGTCCCTAAGGTAAAGCCTGAAATATAAAGGGGTCCGCAAGTCAAAAAGTTTGAAAACCCCTGGTCTAGAGCAGTGGGTCTCAACCTTTTTAATATCCAGGCTAAATCCCAAACCTGGATTTTTTTAGGGAGCTGCACCCAAAAACAGTAAAACATATGTCAATTAAAGAAAAATCTATTATATTTATAGAGCGAAAACTGTCGAGGGCCACCAGAAAGATGCCTGAGAGTTGTATGTAGCCCTTGGAGCTGCATATAACCACTGGCCTAGACATTACTGAATAGTGTTTATATTTCCACTTTCAGTTCATCACAATATGCAGGCCAGATCCAAAACCTGGACATTGGGGGGAGATGGGACTGCCCAAAAAATGTAAAACACAAGTAGATTAAAGAAAAATTCATTATATTTAAAGAGTGAAGAATATCAGGAGCTGCCAAAATGATGCTTGATGGTTGGATGCGGCCCTGGGAGCTGCAAACGAGAACTGCTCACCCAGACATTACTTAACATTACTTCCACTTTAAACTGAAAGAATGCCTCTTACAAAGATAACACATTTTCAAAATTCCATGTTTTATTAGGATAGGTCTTCCACTGTCACTAGACTTGTCTATTATATCACCCTTTTCCAGTTAGAGGTTAAAAATCTAAAAATTAACCTTGGCCATTAATTAGGACGTCAGGTTTACACAAGAATCTCTTATTTCACTTTCATTTGAAACTCTGAGACTACAATTAATAAAAAAAAACCCTCGTGCTGTATGGGGATTGTCTATTAATAAAGTCTTATTGTTATTTTCACAAACAGCCATATCACCGAATTTTGTGACAACACAAATTATGAGTTAATATTCTAGAAATAACTTCCTATGTAGCACCTTGAAGATGTTCATTCAAACAATGAAATAATACTGTGAAATGAATAAGCACTATTTATGAAAATGCTGGTATGTGTGTGCATCCCTGGTAATTTTTTTTTTAATATAACAAAACAGTATAAAAACATAGATTGCAAAGCTTAATTCAATAATGAAGGAATGACAGGTGTTATAGAGCATACTGATAACCCAGTCACCTGGCAATTTAGAGATAACGGTTTGGGTCCTGTCTGTGAACCTTGTTCACTCACCGGTCCTAAGGTTATGCTGACAATGTCTGTCATTTTAAATTGAACGTCTTTGCAGTTTATCTGTAAAAGTACATATGCATGATATTGAGATATCATAAGTGTGTGTGTGTTGTGTGATCATCATCATCATTTTAACATCCACTTTTATATGCTCGCATGAGCCAGATGAGATTTGTCGAGGGAGATTTTCTACAGCTGGATGCTCTTCCTGTTGCCACACTTCACTTGTTTCCATGTAAGGTAATATTTTTCCCATGGCTGGATGTGTTTTAACAGAGGATTGCAAATGAAGGACACCACTTGTATGACAGTGATGTTCATTGGCAACTATCAGGTGATGGCTTAATGGTTAGTGTATTCAGCTTACAGTTGTAAGGTCATGAGTTCAATTCCAGGCAGTACATGGTGCCCATGAACAAGGCACTTTATTTCACGTTGCTCTTGTCCACTCAGCCAGCAAAAGTGAGTTGTACCTGTAATTCAAAGGGTCAGCCTTGTCATATTCTGTGTCATGCTGAATCTCCCCGAGAACTACATTAAGGGTACACATGTCTGTGGAGTACTCAGCCACTTTCACGTTAATTTCACAAGAAGGCTGTTCCATTGATCAGATCAACCGGAACCCTCATTGTTATAACTGATAGAGAATGAGGTCTTGTCAAGACAAAGACACACAGACAGACAGACACAAGCACACAACGGGATTCTTTTGCTTCCATCAGCCAAATTCACAAGGCTTTGGTTAACCCAAAGCTTATAGCAGGACACTTACCTAAGATGCTACACAAAGGGACCAAACCTGGAACCATGTGTTTGGGAAGCAGTCCTGGGGCATTATGGGAAGGAAGGAATCTTTTGTAATGTTTGTTCTGAGTTGTGGAATATACTTAAACAGATAAAAGAAGAATAAACACGAAAACCCTCTTCACATTATTTTCTGCGTATTGGATGAAATAACACAACGTGGTGTCAGCGATAACAAACAAGGTAAGAAAAGCTGTTTCACCATGTTTGGTTTAAGTTGTGAAATGGTTGCTGTGGACTATTACTCTGTGTATGTTGAGATAGTGAACCTTGCCTTCACTTGGTTCACTGATATCACAGCTCATCCCAGATCAATATTTGTATGTCATGGAATGCCCTGGTAACAGGGTTGCAATTCTTATCTGACACATTCTCAATTTTTATTATAATATGATTCAAAATAGTACAAAATCAACAGAAGACAGAGACAAGCCAAGGGGACATTTTGAGCCTACACTTTACTGCAGAATGGAATAAAGAGAAAAATCAGATGGAGAGATGAAAGAAACTGGAAAGAAAAAGTGTCTGGAATGACGATCACTACCACTCCACCCGGATTACCACTGAAGTTTTATACTTCTCAGATTCTACCATCCTGGATCTTACTGTACACTGTTGTTGATCTTTATTATAATATATGGATTTGCTCACATGGCCAGCAATGGAGCCACTGAACGTGCAGTTCAGAATGCAAAGTATCTCAAAATCAATTTAATATTCACCTTTCCATTCTTCCCTGGATCACACAGGGTTTATTAAGACAAATTTTCTATGACTGGATGCTCTTCTTGTTGCCAACCCTCACCTCTTTCCATGCAAGGTACTATTTCCCTAATGGCTAAACTTTTTCCACAAAAGGCTGCAAATAACCAACATCAATTATATGATGGTGATTCTCATTTTCAGACATCACGTTGCCTAGATAAGGGTACACTCACCCCATACATATATATGGATGTGTATATATATATGTGTAAGGACTTTCGAGCGAGATCGTTGCCAGTGCCCCTGGACTGGCTCTTGTGCAGGTGGCACATAAAATACACCATTTTGAGCGTGGCCGTTGCCAGTACCTCCTGACTGGCCCTTGTGCTGGTGGCACGTAAAAGCACCCACTACACTCTCGGAGTGGTTGGCGTTAGGAAGGGCATCCAGCTGTAGAAACTCTACCAAATCAGATTGGAGCCTGGTGTAGCCATCTGGTTTCACCAGTCCTCAGTTAAATCGTCCAACCCATGCTAGCACGGAAAGCGGACGTTAAACGATGATGATGATATATATATATATATATATATATATATATATATACACACACACACACACTAGGTTTCTCTCACGTTTTGTTTACCAAATCTACTCACAAAGCTTTGGTCAGGAGCTACAGTAGGAGAGCACATGGTTACAAAGCAGGCTCTAAACCAGTCACATGTGCATCTACGAGAGGGTGCTCAAAAGTTGCTGACTTTAAAGGTATCATAAAAAGCCTGGTTGGAGGCCCAGTCTCCTGAGTTCTTTTACAGGGCTTAGGAAAATTGAAAAACCACTGCAATAAGTGTGTGAATCTGAGAGGGGAATATCATAATTAACTGACCCTCCTGTATTTTCTTTTACTCAGAGCCAGGAACTTCTCAGCATCCCCTCATATATATATATATGTGTGTGTGTGTGTGTGTGTGTGTGTGTGTGTGTGTGTATCTGTAGTAGAAACTTCTCCAAGTGAAAATGAAACTGTCCAGGTTGATTTTAAAAGCTTCCACACCATAAGAGAAGTAATGTAACTAAAATTGAAACCAAAATCACTTAAAGCTTCAGTCTGCCGGAAGCTTTTTGTCCCCAGTCACTTCTAAATCAGGAAATGAGTCATTGAAATACATAGTTTGTCATGATTACAAAGGTTGATTCAATTACAGATTAGACTGACGCTGTTTTATCTAATAATAACTCTGTTACAAATAGCATTTATTGTCCACAAGATAACAGGTTTCACAAGAGAAATGGTTATTATCTTCCAGACATCCTCATAATTTTTAAAGTACCCAATGATTTCCTGTTAACTTGATATAGAATGACCTTCTTGTTCAATTTTATATATGGGCACAGATGTGTGGTTAAGAAGTTTGCTTCTCAACCATGTAGTTTTGTGTTTGTTCCCACTGCATGGTACCTTGGGCAAGTGTCTTCTACTATGGTCTTGGGCCAGCCAAAGCCGTGTGAGTGAATTTAGCAGGTAGAAACTTGAAGAAGCCCATTGTGTGTGTGTGTATTAGAAATAAACAATGAAGACAGAATAGTTGGCTTATATGGAAATCTTTAATGAGATATGCACAGGAGTGGCTGTGTGGTAAGTAGCTTGCTTACCAACCACATGGTTCCGGGTTCAGTCCCACTGCGTGGCACCTTGGGCAAGTGTCTTCTACTATAGCCTCGGGCCGACCAAAGCCTTGTGAGTGGATCTGGAAGACAGAAACTGAAAGAAGCCCGTCGTATATATATATATATGTATGTGTGTTTGCCCCCCCCCCCCACCCCACCATCGCTTGACAACTGATGCTGGTGTGTTTACATCCCCCGTAACTTAGCGGTTCGGCAAAAAGAGACTGATAGAATAAGTACTAGGCTTACAAAGAAGAAGTCCTGGGGTCGATTTGCTCAACTAAAGGCGGTGCTCCAGCATGGCAGCAGTCAAATGACTGAAACAAGTAGAAGAGTAAATATCTGTGTGCATGTCCTTGCCTTGACATCATATGATAGTTGGGAATGAGTGTTGTTCTCATGTGAAAAATGTCTTTTATTTCCAGTCTTCCATAAAAACATGCCTGGTTATGGAGAATATTACCTTATTTGGAAACAGGATGAGCAACTGGCTGGAAAAATATCTACTTCAACAAATTCTGTCTGACCCATGCAAGCGTGGAAAAGTGGACATTAAATGATGATGACACCCTTATGAATGAAAATTACAACACTGACAATTCAATAATTGATTGATTTATAAAAGGAAAAAGGTCGTCTTTTGACTACACTTAATATTAGTTGGAACTACAATAGATAAACAGTCAACATAACAAAATAACTCCATGTTATATGCAGTGGTAGTGACAGTGTTGTCGTTTAGCCCTAGGTCAGTCCTGATCAAAGACGTTCCAGCCATGACCATTTCATCTATCTCTATATCAGAACTTATATTTTAATATATATCCTTCATGTAGCAGTTCCAGAGATTGGTGGTGGTGATAGTAATGCTGATGATGGTGGTGGAAGTAATGATGGTAGCAGTGTTAGCTGTGGTGGTGACGATTATGATGATTGCCAGTCAAATTTGTCAATGTTTTGAGCTCATACCAACCCCCATCTAAAAATGAGTGTGTTCATGGAAATTTGGTTGCTTTTTCTTGTAAATCAAGCAACAGCATAGAGGTTTCATTTTGGTTTATCTCGTGCTTTATCACGATTCAGCAAAATTAGCCACAGGCATCATTTATATAAAGAAAATATAAGTCATGCTGTTGTTGTTGGCACTCCGTCGCTTACGATGTCGAGGGTTCCAGTTGATCCGATCAACAGAACAGCCTGCTCGTGAAATTATCAACGTGCAAGTGGCTAAGCACTCCACAGACACGTGTACCCTTAACGTAGTTCTCGGGGATATTCAGCGTGATAAGGCTGACCCTTTGAATTACAGGTACAAAAGAAACAGGAAGTAAGAGTGAGAGAAAGAGTACAGCAGGGTTCGCCACCACCCCCT
Organism: Octopus bimaculoides; assembly: GCF_046866305.1. Classification (NCBI taxonomy): domain Eukaryota; kingdom Metazoa; phylum Mollusca; class Cephalopoda; order Octopoda; family Octopodidae; genus Octopus; species Octopus bimaculoides. Next base: position 25,943,365 of record NC_142949.1, on the reverse strand, counting down.
GCCGGAGCCTCATGGAGCTTTAGGTGTTTTCGCTCAATAAACACTCACAACGCCCGAGCTGGGAATCGAAACTGCGATCCTATGACTGTGAGTCCGCTGCCCTAACCACTGGGCCATTGCGCCTCCACATAAGTCATGCTACAGCTGTCATATTTAACATAATGAGGAAATCAAATATATTTATTAATACTTATGCTGTAAGGAGGGTAAAACAGTGCAATGGTTAATATTAATTTGACTGTAATGAGCTGAAATCCTCTTAAACATAGCATACTAATTAAGGAAGCAGTGTCATTATGCCTGCACCTAATAAAGTTGATGGTTTTTCACATATCCTCTGTACATGTCACATCCGGCTATGATCAAATGACATTGCAGTGGACGTGTGTGTGTGTGTGTGTGTGTGTTTGTGTGTAATTTTATTCTTGTACTTGTTTCAGTCATTTGACTGGCCATGCTGGGGCACTGCCTCAAGGACTTTTTAGTCTAAGAAATTGACCCTAGAACTTATTCTATCCATCTCTTTTGCCAGACTGCTAGGCTACAGGCACGCAAACACACCGACATTGGTTGTCAAGTGATGGTGGGTGGGGGGGACAAACATAGACATACAAGCATAAAGATATATATATATATATATATATATATGTATTTTTCAGCTTCCATCTATAAAATCCACTCACAAGGCTTTGATTAGCTTGAGGCTATAGTAGAAGACACTTGCCCAAGGTACGTACCATGGAGTGTGATTGAACCCAGAACCATGTGGTTGGGAAGCAAGCTTCATGCCACACAGCTGTGCCTGTGCCCACAAATATATCTTTTATCTTTTACTTGTTTCAGTCATTAGACTGCGGCCATACTGGGGCACTGCCTTGAAAATTTTTTAGTTGAATGAACCAACCCCAGCACTTATTATTTTAGCCTGGTACTTATTCTATCGGTATCTTTTGCTGAACCGCTAAGCTGTGGAGAAATAAACACACCAACACTGGTTATCAAGCGGTGGTGAAGGACAAACACGTGTGTGTATATTCTTTTACTTGTTTGTCCTTTGTCTGCAGACATGCTGGAGCACTGCCTCTAGTCGAGCAAATTGACCCCCGGACTTATTCTTTGTAAGCCTAGTACTTATTCTATTGGTCTCTTTTGCCAAACTGCTGTTACGGGGACATAAACACACCAGCATCGGATGTCAAGTGATGTTGGGGGGACAAACACACATACATATATATACGATGGGCTTCTTTCAGTTTCTGTCTTCCAAATCCGCTCACAAGGCTCTGGTCGGCCCAAGGCTATATAGAAGGCACTTGCCCAAGGTGCCATGCAGTGACACTGAACCCGGAACCATGGTTGTTAAGCAAGCTACTACCACACAGACACACTTGCACCTATATATATATATATATATATATATATATATGAAAAACATTCGAGCGAGGACGTTGCCAGTGCCGCTGGACTGGCTCCTGTGCAGGTGGCACGTAAAAAACACCATTTTGAGTGTGGCCGTTGCCAGTACCACCTGACTGGCCTTCGTGCCGTTGTCTCGTAAAAGCACCCACTACACTCTCGGACACAGACAAATAGAAATTTCAAAATGTATAATGACGAGATTATTAGCGGGTTTCTTTCTGTGGTGCTTCCATGTAAAAAAAATCCAATACTATCATCTCATCATTATTTCAACTAAATATTTATTGAACTCTGAAGAACCTTGAAAATTTACTTGTTTATCAAACTATGTGTTTTCCCCCCTGTACAGGTGTGAGAGCAGGACCTTTTATTGGTGCCATATCAGTCAACTGAAAGCATTTCATATCAGATTGCTCCAAAGCATCCTCAGTCTCACATAGCAGGACAAGGTGCCTCATACTGAAATCCTCCTGAGGGCAGGGATCTATAGCATCCTTTGTTGTCTTCTCTGTTGGGTTAGTCATGCGATTCAGATGCTGGGTAACTGGCTCCCAAAGATGGTTCTCTTCAGTGAAACCAAGACTGGGAGTAGGCCACATTGACATCCAAAAGTTCGTTTTCATGATCATCTCAAGTGGGCTCTCTTTTTATGTGGTGTCCCTCCCAATCAGTGGAGCTCCTGGCTGATTATCACAAGGCATGGAGGTTTGTATAATGCTTGAGGAGAGCACTTTGAAACCAAATGCAGGAAACTGCATGAAGAGAGCAGGAGACGTTGTCATCAACACCTGCGGCTGTTGTTCAGGGTCACTTTCAGTGCTCTCAGTGCAGGAGGATCTGCTTATTTCATATTGGTCTTGTCAACCACATCAGTTCCCATGAGAAACAATGTACTGCAGGTAAAGGAGGATGAATTTCTTGGATTGATGCTGTTATCACCCTTTGATGCGCCGTCATGAGGAAGTAAATATTCATTGAATCCCTTAAGGGCTCTGGATATTTACACTGGATTCTTTGTACATGGTTTAAGAAGACAAGAATAATGCTAGAATTCTAATTAAAAATGCAGGACTTGACGAATGTGTTATTCCTTATTTTACATCATTTCATATCTACTTTCCCATACTTGCATGATGAAAATATGTTGGGAAAGAGCTTTCTAAGGCTGGATGCCATTCCTATTGCCAACCCCCACCCGTTTCCTAGTGAGGCAATAATCTCCCAGTCTACTGAACTGTTTGAACATGCTTATGTGGAGAACTGGAAACAAAGATTGAAATGAGGTTTTTGTATATAAAGATTACACATGTCAAGAAATCTGGATATTCTTTAATAGTGGACTGCAAGTTGTTAGATTGTAGAAATGGTTTTCTCTAACAATTAAATTTTATTAGTCCACATTAACACGAAACAAGGTTGAGCCATTGCAGAGGGTAACCTTGCAAAGAAATCCTACAATAACCAAGAAAGCAGAGATATCTTCAAGCAAATAACAAGGATGAGAAAAAAGAACATTTTGTACAATTTTATAGCTTTTTAAAATTCCATTATTTCAGAATCTGGCTTCAATTGTTGTGTTTCAACATGAACAGTCTTTGGAGCAATATAGGAACCCATACCAGCCGCTCTTTCAGCTTCTGCCTGACTATAAGGTTCAGTTTTCAATTCCTTAATTCTGCAAATAAAATAAAAACAAAAGCTTCAACTAAAATATAGTGAGTAGTGAGAGACATCAACTGAGCCCCACCCCCACCACTTTTCCTTGTACTATCAGTATTCTATTGAAGTAGAAAGTAACTCTGAACCCTCTAAGGGACAACGATTTTTTTTAGGTACAAAAATAAATTACTGTTATGCAGAAAACTAAATTCTCTTAAAAGCAGACTGCACTTTACATTTAGATTACATTTAGATATACAATGTCTATTTATTCACTTTGTTTTGGATTATCATCATCATCATTTAGTGCCTGTAGTCCATGCTGGCATGGGTTGGACGGTTTGACCAGAGGTGGTAAGCTGAGGAGCTGCACTAGGCTCCAGTCTGATTTGCATGGTTTCTATGGCTGGATGCCTTTCCTAACACCAAGCACTTTACAGAGTGAGCTGGGTGGTTTTACATTGTACTACATGAGTGCTTTTATGTGACACTGCACAGGTACTTTTATGTGACACTACACAGGTACTTTTATGTGACACTGCACAAGCACTTTTACGTGGCACAAGTGCCTTTACATGACATCGCATAGGTACTTTTTCATGGCACTGCATAGCTTTGAGATTTCAAATGATGTGATTGTTTATTTTTAGAATGATATTGTAGGGAGTGTTGAGAGGCCAGATTTGGCCAGGTTGAACATAGAACAGAATACTGGGCCAGATATGGTTAATTTAAAAGCTAAAGATCTGTCCAAACTCAGGGTCTTCCCCAACGGTATTCAATCAAAAGGGATATATTGTGTATTAATTCTTCTGCAGTCCTTTGCTCCTATGAAGCATAAGCAATTAACGATTTTCCCACAATTCTCTTTCTTAGCAGCTTCCTTTCACATTTTGCTGCATCACACCATGTTTCCCTGAGGAAAGACTTTCCTCTCCTAAGTCTTCTTGGTTTTGATTGACATCAATGCTTCTGTAACTTCGATTTTTTTTTCTAGAGAGAAGTGTTGGCACTATGCAAATCCATTTTTACCTCTGGGTAGAGTGGTCCATGTCAGTCTAGTGACCTATCCAGATGAGAGGCCCCTACCAAGAACTTGCACTCCAATGGCATAGCACTTTGAGTTATTGAGATACACAAGCAACAACACTGCAACGAGGACAGGACCTTGTGGTAGATTATGCATTGTTTAGTTCATATGAATTCAAATCTACAATGAAATGAGAAAGACGAATCTACGTCCCACATTTATGAAGAGGTAGAGAATCTGTAATTGTTGGCTCAGCAGTAAGAGCCCCTTATGACAATATATGTAAGTAAACACTGGGAGTTAAAATATAAGACTGCCATTGCAAAAAACAACCAGTAAAGTACTGTTTCAAGTTTTAATTTTTTTCGTTTTTCGTTATCCTTTATTGTTTCTAAAACATTCATAAACAGTTTGTGCCAGACTTTAAATCTACAGTGTTAAACGAAGTAACGGCCACTAACCAACAAAATTCAAATTAAACCTGTAACTTTTATCTCCCTTAGACAAGAAGACAAAGTCAACTAGTTTGACTGAATTCCTCCCCTGTCGCAACACGCACACACATCACGAATTAAATAAATTTTCTATTACGTCGTTTAAAAGTACATACTGGGAGATAACTCTGCGAAAAAAAAGTTGTAAGAGCTAATTGAAGATTTTGATTCACCTCATCCCTTCTGTTACTCTGTTGTTGTTGGCACTCCGTCGAGGGTTCCAGTTGATCATATCAACGGAACAGCCTGCTCGTGAAATTAACGTGCAAGTGGCTGAGCACTCCACAGACACGTGTACCCTTAACGTAATTCTCGGGGATATTCAGCGTGACACAGTGTGACAAGGCTGACCCTTTGAATTACAGGCACAACAGAAATAGGAAGTAAGAGTGAGAGAAAGTTGTGGTGAAAGAGTACGGCAGGGTTCGCCACCATCCCCTGCCGGAGCCTCATGGAGCTTTAGGTGTTTTCGCTCAAATAAACACTCACAACGCGATCCTATGACCGCGAGTCCGCTGCCCTAACCACTGGGCCATTGCGCCTCCACTCTGTTACTCTATTTCTGTTGAAATACATAGCCTTTGTTTCAACTAATTTTGAAATAATGAATTTAGTAAAATAATTTTGTCATTATTAAGCCGGTATTCAGAACAAAATAGCAGGGAAGGTTTTAATTTAAATTGCTTTAAAACGGGAAGTTTGCATCATAGAACCGGTTTCAAGTGGGTTTATATGAAAACGGTTAAATATACTATCAGATATCTTTTCATTCACCAATGATAAGCAGCAATGAGTTACCATCATAGATTTGTTTAAACAGGTCTGACTCATTCGAATGCTTTGTTTAAGAATAAAATTTTAAATCTACTTCCTCCATCTAAGCTGACTGAAATATTCCATTCCCATGTAGTGAAAAATTTTGGTAAGAGCTGATTGTGTGACCTCCAGTATATTACAGGTACTTATTTCTTTGAACAGATGATAGGCTAAATAAAAACTCCACTAAAATATGAACTCATGAAAAAGCAGAATCAAACTAAATAGTGTTCTATATTTAAGAGATGAGGAATTATGTACATTATTTGCAATTGACAGATATTTGTCCTCATCGTGTTTGTTGTTGACACATTTTGGCTGATATACCCTCCAGCCTTCATCAGGTGTCTTGGGGAAATTTCGAACCTGGGTTCTCATTCCTAAGGATAAGAGAATATTAGATTTATAAGCCCTAAAATTCACACCAGAATTGCCCATGGGCATATGGCGTAGTGGTTAGAGCACAGGCTACTAATCCAAGATTCCGAGTTCGATTCCAGGTAGTGACCTGAATAATAATAATAACAACATTGAAAAATACCTTAGGAATGAGAGCCCAGGTTTGAAATTTCTCCAAGACACCTGATGAAGGCTGGAGGGTATATCAGCTGAAACGTTATGTTAACAACAAACAAGATGATGACAAATATCCGTCAATTGCAAATAATGTAAACTAAATATTGGTTCCAAATTTTTGGCACAAGGCCAGCAATTTCAGGGGAGGAGGGTAAATTGATTATATCGACCCCAGTGTGCAACTGGTACTTATTTTATCGACCCCTAAAGGATGAAAGGCAAAGTCAACCTTGGCAGAATTTGAACACAGAACGTGAAGACAAACGAAATGCTGCTAAGCATTTTCTGCCAGCTTGACATCTTGGAATTAAACTAAATATTGTAACATTTTTTAGTCTGGTATGTTACTGTAGCAACTCATTATCCTCAAGGTATATCTAAAACACAACATCCATAGAATGATTTCAACAAAGACCTCATCATCATCATCATTTACCGTCCACTTTCCATGCTAGCATGGGTTGGACGATTTGACTGAGGACTGGTGAACCAGATGGCTGCACCAGGCTCCAATCTGATCTGGCAGAGATTCTACAGCTGGATGCCCTTCCTAACGCCAACCACTCCGAGAGTGTAGTGGGTGCTTTTACGTGCCACCAGCACGAGGCTCATTCTGGCGGTACTGGCAACGGCTATGCTCAAAATGGTGTTTTTTTACGTGCCACCTGTGTTTTAAAATCTCAAATCACCAAGAATTACAGTAAAGGAAGTAATGAACATCATCATAAAGAGTAAATTGAGTCTATAATCTGGATGTGATAGCAACTGCCTGTAAATACCCTTAGATCATCATCATTGTTTAATGTCCACTTTTCCATACTTGCATGGGTCATATGGAGTTTACTGAGGTGGATTTTCTATAGCCAGATGTCCTTCCTGGTGCCAACCAGGTTTCCAAGCAAAGAAATATTTCTCCATGGCTAAACATCATCATATAACGTCTGTTGTCCATGCTGACATGGGTTGGACGGTTTGACCAGGACTGGTAAGCTGAGGGGCTGCACCAGATTCCAGTCTGATTTGGCATGGTTTCTATGGCTGGATGCCCTTCCTAATGCCACTTGGCAGAATGTTGGTCAAGACAAGGAAACACAAATATACACACACATGATGGGCTTCTTGCATTTTCCATGCTTGACCCAATTCACTCACAAGGCTTCAGTTGGCCCGGGGGTTTAGTAGATGACAATTGCCTAAGGTACCCCGCAGTGGAACCGAACCAAAAAACAATGTTTGGAAAGCAAACTTCCATGATTAATTCTACCACTAATCATACCCTCACCAACTAAAATTCACCTGGAACAGTAATAAATAAACAAACAAATAATACAATAAAACACCAACTTACCTCCGTTTATGGGGTTTGCCTCTAAAATGTTCTTTCATGGCAAAATTGCTGATGAAATATTTCCTGTAGAAGTCAAAAACAGAAAACATGGGATAAAATTCTTCATTTATTCTTTTCTTGGCATTCAACCAATTAAACAATAAATTTCAAATTAAACTGAAGCATGTACGGCCAAATTGATAGGGAAGTGGACGAAACAGTTGAAACATCACTAGTCCACATGGTGGTGGTGAGACAGTATTATATCTGCAGTCAAGATAAAGTCTTGAGTGAGATTCCATGGCTATTATTGTTTAGTCCATGGTCAAATCTGACAAAACAAACACATTTATGATCACAGATCATACCATCTTTTCTCCTGGAATAGTGTACCATGGATGACATCCTCAAATGCGTCTTTTCATAATGAAGTAGGGTGTGATTTAAAGGAAACTTGACTGTTATTTCTAGCGATTCAAACAACCCCACAAAGGCAGATTCATTGGCAGTAAGTAGATTCCAGAGAAAAGGAACAACTTCTTTTTTGTTGCAAGCAGTGGCAGTACTGTAAAAGTGATGAGTGTTTTCTTCCTTTGAAATTCTGAATTTTCTATCTCCTTTGAAAATATGGCCAGAAAAATTAACACCCGTCTCTCTTATATAAAAGTCACAAGACTCTTCCTTTAACACTGGTTTAAATTCAAGATTTAGTTAATTATGGAAAATGTGCCTTTGTGTTCTGAGTTCAAATCCTGTCCAGGGTACATTTTAGTTTTCATCCACTGAAGGTCAACATAATTGACTAAGCCTTAGCAGGAGCTCCAGCAGGGCCACAATCTGATGACTGAAACCAATGAAAGAAATCCAAATGGCTCAACTAACTGCTGCTACTCTCAATTTCACACCTGAACAACTCATCTCAAAGAAACCAGGTAAATTCCCAGACAGGTTCCATATATTTTATTTAAGTATACAATAAAAAGACGTATTTTACACATTTAACAAACAATAAGGTTGTTGGATCCAGATTTCCGATGGATTTATTGTATTTCTGAGGGTGAGGGTAGCAAGAGATTGTTTAACTTACCTTAGCAGGGCATTTACTACATGGGGTATTTTTCTTTCAATGCACCGCATTTGGGAGTTTACTAGCAAATCTTTTGCTTAAAACAGGGTCTAACCTTACTATGGGTACCATGTAACTCAGAACTAGTCCTAATGTCAAATGCTCAATAACTAAGCAGTGCCTCCCAAATTTATAGGTGATAAGGGTGTTTGGATTAAGAATAAAACTTGTCAAAGGGTAGATGAGTCTACTCTCGTTAAGAAGCCAATACCCAATTATTACAGCCTGTATAGACACACACATTATATATATGTGTATAGTTACTTGGTGACTCTGTCGGCGCTGGTGCCACGTAAAAAGCATCCAGACGACACTGTGAAGTGGCTGGCATTCGGAAGGGCATCCAGCTGTAAAAACCATACCAAAACTGACCACGTCTGTGCAGGTGCCACATAAAAAGCACTCAGACCACTGTGCGGGGTGGTTGGTATTAGGAAGGGCATCTAGTCGTAAAAACCAAATCAAAACAGACACAGTAGTCTGGTGCAGTCTTCTGAAACCTGGCCGGCTCCTGTCAAACCGTTCAACCCATGTCAGCTTGGAAAACGGGCGATGATGCTTATATATATATTCTGTAAATAATAATATTCTATAATCTTAAAGCTTATAAACCGTCACCGCGTATTGTCTAAAGAAAATAGTCTAATATTTCCAGTGGGTAACAGGCTCAAAAGATGTCAGGGCCTTTTACAATAAAGAACTCAGAAACTGAACCAAAGTTCCTCCAAAATCGATCCCCTCCAAAATTTTATCGGCAAATTTGTAATCTACACCCTCGCAAACGCATCTCTACAAAATGTCATTAGAGACTATTCGTTTTAAAGATAGTTATGAGGAAATAAAGTCAGTAGGTGGTGGTGGTGGTGGCTATCAGGAGTTATGTCAATTGATTGACCCTGCTAAATTCGGAGAACTGTGTGTAAATCCATGGCAGATAAGAGGGAGAAATAAATAAAAGATCTTGCAGTTGGTTACTTACGAGCAATGGAGACAGTAGAATTGCGCAGCGCCAGGCAAATCATAATTTACGGCTTGATTCAATAATTTCGAGGCCACTGCAGGTTTCATGTCGTCGTGGATTTGATCAACGTCCCTTCCATAACGTTTAGTCTTCCATTTCTTCTTAAAAGTACAAGCAGATTTGTTCTTATGAAAGCCCTTCTTCGACGTGTGGGTCATGGTTGTTTACACGTGCTGAGTCAGAGAGAAAAGAGGAAGTTGGTGCTTGTTGTAATAACTCTTCTGTTAAGTGGAGATAGATTTAGTGCGGGGAGGTGCTAGCTCTGACGTCATTCATCAACGTTCGGTCGCGTCTTTACCTGACCGGACAACTTTAAACAACAAAACAATCAGCTGATTTTTTTTAAAAAACCGTGATATCTATACACAGCCAATGCTTTACTTAATAACAATAATTATCGTTATTATTTGGCGATCGTTACGATATAGTTTCGATTCCAAGTTAAGAACCAATTCACTTCACTTTGAGAAAAAAATATAATGTCAAAAATCTCATTTCTTTCTTTCACAAATAAGAACTCCAAGAGTGTATTCCTATAATGATTTACTTGTTTCAGGCATTTGATTGCGGCCATGCTGGAGCACCTGCTTAATGGGTGTTTTTAGTCGAAGAAATCGACCCCAGAACTTATTCTTTGTAAGCCTAGTACTTATTCTATCGATTTCCTTTGCCGATCGGTTATTAAGTGATAGTGGGACACAGACACAATGACACTCACACAAACACACATATACATATACGACAGGCTCCTTTCAGTTTCCATCTACCAAATCCACTCACAAGGCTTTGGTCGGCCCGAGGTTATAGTAAAAGACACTTGCGCAAGGTACCACGTAGTGGGACTGAACCCGGAACCATGTGGTCGGGATACAAGCTTCTTACCATACTGCCACGCCTGTGCCTATGTATGGTAATATATCTTTTTTTTTTTTTTCCAGCCATTGGACTGCCTCAAAAGTTCTTTTTAGTCGAACAACTGAAACTCAGTATGTATTCTGTTGGTCTATTTTGCCGAACTGCTAAGTTACAGGGACATAAGCACAAGGCAATGCTGGTTAGATATACACACATATTACAGGTTCCTTCCAGTTTCCGCCTATCAAATCCACTTACAAGGTGTAAAACACTTCCTTTTTTCCGAGCTGAGATTCGAAACCAAATCTAAGGATTCTCTCTCGTCTGATCCACCACTGGCCAAACAGGCGTGAAAGAAATTTCTTTGTCCTGTCAAAAAGTGATGGATGGATTTTTCTTCAATCTCCAACCTGAACTGTGTCATTTATGGTTCAAGTGGACAAGAGGTGACCTACATAGGTAGAAATTTCTCCTATGGTATGTCTGTCCTTCTAGCTGGGATAACCCTTATGAATACCGTCAGACACATGACAGATAAGCAGACAGCCAGTAAGAGACAAATGGTTGACAGACCGCAGTTAACTTGTGCCAGTCAAGCAGCCAACACAGAACCACATGTTCGGCATGAATGACCGAACGCAGTAGCAGTTGCAGAACATACACAGACATGACCAAATGACCAATGCACACACAAACACAAAACATGCCCAGTTCTTCCTCATCACATCAACACAGTATTTCTCCTGTTTATTTTTTACTTCGCCAACTCGAAATAAGTTGGTAATGTCATGTAGCGGATTTTCTTGTGTATACAACATGTAAATGTAAGTGTCAATTAAATAAATTATTTAAACCACAATCTGATGCTTTCCTATTGTTTTACTTTGATGTAGTCCACATGCCTATTTCATCTGCTACCTCAATATCTTTTGTGCTCAAAAATATGGATAGAGTTAGCAAAAGTGGAAGAAGGCCTAGAAAGACAAGAGATGACATGGGGTAAATTGATCTGAAGATATTGAACTTCACAAAAAGAAAACAGAGGACCATGATGATTGGTAACATGCAACACTAGAGAAAACCAGGACTTCCATATGAGCAAGGCAAAGAAAACATTAAAACAAGGGTAGTGATGATGGCTGGGATAATCATATTACACTTGTACTCTGCCCTCTCCCTCTCTTTCACTGGTCCTCTCTTTACAGATCCTCTGCCTCCTCAACACCTCATCTTTCTCTTCCTAATGTATGTTGCACCATTATCCCCCCCCCCCCCCAGCTTCTCATATTCACTATACACTCTCATTCATATAACATAGGGTTATATGAACTCGCTTTACTATCATTACCTCTCTCTCTCACACACACACACTCCCTTTCTGTTTCTCCCCCTCTAACCTCTAAGTCTATCATTTCTCTTTCATGACTTTCCCCAGCCCTGTCCCTTCTTTTACCTTTTCATAAAAATGAATTCGTTCTTCCCATCATACTTTTACTTCTCTTAACACCTCACCTTCAACTCTGCTTGTATCATCATCCTCTCCTTTATTCTTCCTCTTAAAGTACTGGAAACTCTTTAACATTACAAGTTACACAGGAGAACTTTTATCAAGACAGATGCATTTAAGACAGTTGTTACAATGTAAGTTGGGTTAAAAACAAAAGCAAAATAACAATGAAAAACAAAGGTTTACACTTTATTTTATTATTCAATATTTCGGCTCTAAAAATCCCTTAACAAGAAAAGAAATACTGAAAACTGATATTAGCTCCAATCACTGATAAGAGGATATCGAAAGATGGGGGTGGGAAGGAACAGGCAGATGGGAATATAAAATTTGCTAATTAGCATCACAAAACATTTGTCTGATGCTGAGGTGGGGTTTTAATTTTTTTTTTAACCAATAAGTTTTCTTTCCTTCATTTGTAGGGATTGTAAAGGGTAACCATGTTCTTCATTGGATCCAAAAGATGATTTCCCATTTCACTTCCTCATTCCACCTAGATTGTCTTTTTTTTTTTTTGTTTACTTGTTCCACTCATTAGACTGTGGCCATGCTGAGGCACTACCTTGCAGAAATGTTAGTGGGGATATAAACACACCAACACCGGTTGTCAAGTGGTGGTGGTGGGGGGGGGACAAGCATAAGCACAAAGATACTCACACATATACATATATGCATACATACATACAATGGGCTTCTTTCAGTTTCCTTCTACTAAATCCACTCACAAGACTTTGATTGAGTTGAGGCTATGATAGAAGATACTTGCTCATGATGCCACGCAGTGGGACTGAACCTTGAACCATGTGGTTGGGAAGCAAACTTCTTACCACATGGCCATGCCTGTGCCTTATTTTACTTACTTTCCTAATGCTATTGAGAAAAGCATAATTGTCACAAAATCACTTTTTATATTCATTGATAATCTGGTATTTTCTCATTAATTTCCTTGTTTTCGTCAGTAGGAAAATGATGATGATAAAAAATAGAGAATTACATTGAATTCTGTGATATATTTAGATCTGTATCTTTTTGTTCTGAGTTCAAATGTTGTCAAGCCACACTTATCTCGTCCTGGATATGGGGCTATTAAAATAAATACCCATAACATAACTGCAAAGATGTTTTTGTGAATTAATTAATAAAAATAGATTATTGTTGCTCTTGTTGTTGTTGCTGTGTGAAGTTGTATGTTCAAAACTTGTTTGTCTCAGTTTCCTAATATTTTACGAGCAAACGAAGAAGAAACACACTCAGGTCTTGGTGTAGCTAATGGTAAAATTTCCATTTTGTTGTATTTGATGCTATTTATGTTCTGTTTAAGAGAGGAACCATTTTGAGTCAAAGATTTTGGAACAGAAGCAGTATCCTTATTCACAGATAATGTTTTTAAAGGTTGGTTCCACATACATTTCTGTAAAGTTCTTGGTGAAAAGGAAGCAATTCTTTTAGTGTTTAAGGCATTTCTGCTATCTCTCATAGAATTATGGTTGTTTAATTTCGACAACAAGTCCTTGTATGAATCAAAATTCAAATGTCTTTGACTTTCAGTGATTTTTTTCTGGTAAATTTTCCCCATTGTAGTTTTTAAGCGATCTTGGTAAGGCATAAAACCATGAATTGAAGAATAGATGAATGTAGGACTGTCAAGAACTGATTGGTGGAAACGTGACTTGAATGCTTTGGATTTTGTAATCAATATATCAGAATTGTTTATATTTGTTTTATCTGAATTTGCCTGCAGATGTATTGAAGCCTTGTAATCTTGAATACCATTATTCTCAGTAGTGTCACATTTAGATTCAGTAAAAGAAGTTGGTGTTTTATTGGTAAGCTTCAAATTTGAAATGCTTTTCTCTTGAATCCAAAATTTCTTGTAGGAACTTTGAGGAATCTGGAGGTTTTCTGTCGAAGACTTACTTAAAGCCACCTGCGAAATATCTAAAAGTAAATTGTTGGTTCTTATCGTATAAAAATGTTCATATTTTGTGTCTTTGTAATTTTGCTTTACAGCAATATCTTTGCTTCTTAAACCAACCATTTTCCGTGAGAAATTCCTGTTATTTGAAGTAGGTTTCAATTCTTTCATGGTTTCTATTTCCACAGCAATAAATCCACTGGCATTGTCAATTTAATGGACTTGGGTGAGTACTAAAGAGTGATTCAGATTTAGGTTAAACAACTTGTTTTTCAAATAAAACTAATTCATGTAGTAGCAGTTGATAGCAAATTAACAAAATTTAAAAGGGTTAGAGCAGTAGTAGTAGTAGTAGTAGTAGTAGTAGTAGTAATAGTTATCTTTCTAATTTTGGTGCAAGGCCAGCAATTTTAGGGTAAGCAGGACAAGTCGATTAAATTGACTGCAGTACTTGACCAGGAGTTTATTTCATCAGCTTCAAAGGGATAACTCAAGCATAAAGAACTGGAAGAAATACCACCAGGCATTTTGTTTGACACTAACCATTCTATCAATCCATCACCCTTGTAATAATGATAATAATAATAATAATAATAATAATAATTTATTTCATTTGTCACAAGGATGAAGGGAGAAGGGACATAATAAAGACAAATCACTGAGATGGCAAAGTTCTTCCTGGAATTAATGATGGGTATGGAGAAAATTAGGAACCGAAATAACCAAATCCAATCATATTGGAGTTGGTAGGATTTGCTCCCAGAATAAGAAATTGATATATATTATCTTGTTGCCAATAATCCAGTGAATCCTTGTTCTTCACTCATTCACGTCAGGGTCAAACATATAACAAATTAATATTTGTCTTTAAAATGGTTGATCCTCACAGTTAGACAATAAAACACCTGGATATATTGTCTGGTCTTCATTCACATTTCTTTGTTACAATGAAGAAGACATCCAAGACTAAAAGAGTTTATGAATTCAGTTGTTAACGAAATGTTCTTCCAGAAAAACTGGAATCATGTCATATTAATCCAAAGATGAACCTAAATTTGAAAGAAAAGGGAAAAAAAAGCATTAAGTCGGTAATTAGGAGTGATTACATGAGGCTTCAATAAAGGAAAAAACAATAATTATTTCAGAGAGTAAAAAATAAAATCTGTATAAAATATATTTTAAAAGCATTTCCAAGTAATGCTTTATCTTACACAGACTCTGTGTGTGTGTGTGTGATAGAGAGAGAGAGAGAACAGAGGCAGTTAACATAAGAGGAGCAGGATGAGTGATGAGTGTCTGATAACTTTCTGAAAAATACACATTTTTTTAAAATTAAATTTTGCAGAGACAGGTTTTCAATGGAGTAGATTGTGATTATGTGGATGAGATTTAGAAAAATAATACATTTATTGAAAATATTCAAATGATCATGATAGTGAAATAAACAAGTCATGGGGTATTAAGAATGAAATAATCCCAAAAGTCATTGGAACTGTAGGACTCATGAAGAAGAGTGGGGTGGGAAGAAAACGTCACTAATTAGACAGCATCAACATCTATCCCCTACAGGGGATGGTCCACACACTATAGAGAGTGTTGTTAATCAGGTGACATTGTCTCTAATGCGCTACCTCAGGCCCACTGTTTGGACCTGGTCCTACTTGATATAAAGCAGGGAGTACAAAAGAATGTTGTTTTCGATTGATTAGAAGGACTGAAGGACTCATGATGTTTGGGGAAGTACAAAGGAGAAACAGAAAAAGAAAGAAAACAATGAAACAATTGTGGGTGGATGAAAGGCGAAGTTGACCTTGGTGGAATTTGAACTCAGAACGTAAGGATGGACAAAATGCTGCTAAGCAGTTTGCCCAGCTTGCTAACAATTCTGCCACCTCGCAACCTTAATAATGATAATAATACTAATACTAATAATAATAATAATAATAATAATAATAATCCCTTCTACAAAAAGCACAAGGCCTGAAATTTTGAGGGAGGAGACTAGTCGATTTCATTGACCCCAGTGTTTCACTGGTACTTAATTTATTAACCCCAAAAGGATGACAGGCAAAGTTAACCTCAGCAGAATAATGATGATAATGATAATAATAATAATCCTTTCTACTATTGGCACAAGGGCTGAAATTTTGCGGACGGGACTAGTTGATTACATAAACTCCAGTGTGTGACTGGTACTTAATTTATTATTATTATTATTATTATTATTATTATTATTATTATTATTATTACTATTATTATTGTTATTATTATTATTATTTCAATTTTTTGCCACAAGGGCAGCTTAGGGAAGGGTCTAGTTGATTACATCAACTCCAGTGTTCAACTGGTACTTATTTTATTGACCCCCGAAAGGATGAAAGGCAAAGTCAACCTCGGCTGAATTTGAACTCAGAACATAGTGATGGATGAAATACCGCTAAGCATTTCATCCAGCGTGCTAACGATTCTTCCAACTCACTGCCTTAATAATGATAATAATAATAATAATAAGAAGAAGAAGAAGAATGATAATAATAATAACAACAACAACAATAATAATCCTTTCTACAATAGACACAAGGCCTGAAATTTTGGGGACCTCGACCCCCTAATGTTTGACCTCGATCCCCTAATGTTTTTGGACCTCGACTCCCTAATGTTTAACCTCAATCCCCTAATGTTTTTGGACCTTGACCCCCTAATGTTTGAATGGTACTAATTGTATCGCCCCCGAAAGGATGAAAAGCAAAGTTGATCTCCACAGAATTTGAACTGATAACAACAACAACAGCAATAATAATAATAGTTTCTCTTACCTTTACTTTTCCCCAAATAAATTCACTGAAGATTAATTACTCTGGTTGAGTAATTAAGGGATCAAACATATCCCGATTTGGTAATCTTCCACTTGGTTGGGCTGTGTGTTATGTGTTCTGGTCTAAACACTGAGACTGTCTCTCACAGCAAGTCCTCACTCTGAGGAACAGATTATAAAACCAGAGAGAGAGACAGACAGACAGAGAAACAGAGACAAACAGAACAACTTGGCTTTGGTGTTGCTGGTTTGTCAGTCAAACAAGTAACTGCTACAAAGGTTTAGTGTTCAACTGTGTTGTGGTGAGATTAATCTTCTCCTGCCTCACGCCACTCGAGAATTTCCCAACTGGAAACATTATGGAGTTGAAATAAATAGTATGAGATTTCTTTCTTTCTTTCTTCCTTTATTTCTTTCTTTCTTTCTTTCTTTCTTTTTCTCTCTCTGTCTTTGTTTGTCTGTTTTTCTTTTTTTCTTTCTTCCTTTCTTTCTGCTTCTCTCTGTTTGTTTGTTTGTTTGTTTGTTTCTTTCTTTCTGTTTCTCTCTCTCTTTGTTTGTTTATTTGTTTCTTTCTCTTTTTCTTTCTTTCTTCCTTTCTTTCTGCTCCTCTTTCTTTCTTTCTTTCTTTCTTTCTATAAAATGAACTTGTAGCTGATGTTCTTCTTTACTAGAAACAACAACTCAGTCCATTTCATTTTGTTATTGTGCTTTTTGTTAGTGGCATGAATAATAATAATAATAACAACAACAACAACAACAGTAATAATAATCCTTTCTACTATAGGCACAAGGCCTGAAATTGTGGGGGTGGGTGGAGAAAGTCAATCACATCAACCAGTACTTGATAATTTGTCGACCCCAAAAGGATGAAAGGCAAAGTCGACCTCGGCGGAATTTGAACTCAGAAAGTAAAGACGGATGAATAATAATAATAATGATACTTTTATCTTTTACTTGTTTCAGTCATTAGACTGTGGCCACACTAGAGCACTGCCTTGAATTTTTAGTTGAATGAATCAACCCCCATCACCATACTTCTTTCTTTTTAAGCCTGGTACTTATTCTATCGTTCTCTTTTGTTGAATCGCTAGTGTTACGGAGACACAAACACACCAAGACAACAAACACAGACACAAAGATATACACACATAGATATATATACACACATATATATATATATATACACATACGGTGGACTTTTTTCAGTTTCCATCTACCAAATCCAATCACAAGGCTTTGGTCAGCCTGAGGCTATAGTAGAAGACACATGCCCAATGTGCCACATAGAGGGACTGAACCTGTAACCATGTGACTAGGAAGCAATCTCCTTACCACACAGCCACACATATTTATTTGGTTTTAAGTGTTCTCAGTGTTGTAGATTGTGAAGTGTGAGTGTACATAAAATTGGTGTTGGTAGGAGATAACTTTCTGTGTGTAGTCACTACATAATACATACATATATGGGGGTATGTAAGCATGTGTGTATGTATGTATGCATGTATATATGTATGTATATTTATATGTATGTATATATATACATATATATCTGTGTGTGTTTGCGTGTGAGTATTGTGTATGTATTTACATTTGCTGAATATGGATATGGATATATTATGTATGTATATATTATATGTATGCATATGTCTATATATATGTGTGTGTACACTCACATGCATACATACATATATACATACATACATATATATATATATATATATATATATATATATATATATACACATACATATATACACACATATAGCTAAAATTTTAATATAAACAATGTATTATATCTGTGGTTTGAGTGTATGAGAGAGAGAGAGAGAGAGTGTGTGTGTTTGCTCACAGAAATGTGTCGCCCTTGTTACTGAAGCAGCTATCATATTCAGCATTTGTTGTCCCTTTATCTTAAACTCTGTTTGCCTCTCCTCTTTGGCAGAGCTTAACTGTGGCACCATAAATTAACTTCACTGCTAACCTGTTGCTGAGAGACCTTACTAAGATGTTAATCTGAAGTGGCTTAAGGACTTGGAGACATACATACAGGCACACACGCACACACATACATGTTTACACACACAAACATACACACATGCAATCACCTATGCTCACACATGCAAACCATACACATACACACTGATGATGGTGGGTGGTAGAAACTTATTTTAGACAGATGAATAAATAAATAGCCAGATATAAATACAGAGAAGGACAAGGGGAAGATAAAGAAAGAGAGAGAACGAGAGTAAGAAAGAGAGAAAAATGCAACTACACACACACCCATACACATATGTATATGTGTGTGTGTATTTAATATTTTTATATGTGTATGGCATATATATATATATATATATATATATATATATATATACTTTATTTAAAAGCAGCAGAAATATAACAAAAGACTGTTACTCGGAGTTTCACGTTCCCGTTCATCGGACAGTTTTGTTAGAAATGGGAAAGGAATGACAATGCAATTACTCTACCTCTGGTATTTGAGTACTCTTTTTTCCACCTTGTTGCACATTTTATGTGCTTACTCCGGTATATATATATATATATATATACACCATATACATACAAATATATATATATATACACATACAGGTATACATACATACGTATATACTTAACTCATATATTTGTACACCAGTAAGGGCATAGGTGCAAAACAAAGTGGGAAAGAATAGTACTCAAATGCTAAGGATAGAATAAAGTACTAACCTTATCAATACTTTATAACTGCTTGTCAGATGATTCAAAGCCTGAATCATCAGAGCCATTGGATGAAGAGTTTTGAGGCACTTTGAGTTTCAATAAAATAATATGTATGTATGTATAAGCAGCGAGCTGGCAGAAACATTAGCATGCTGGACGAAATGCTTAGTGGTATTTAGTTTTTCTTTATATTCTGAGTTCAAATTTGGCCAAGGTCGACTTTGACTTTCATCCTTTTGGTGCTGATAAATTAGGTATCAGTTGTGTACTGGGGTTGATCTAATCGATTGCCCCACTCCCCCAAAATTTTGTGCTTTGTGTCTAGGGTAGAAAATATGTATGTATGTCTGTACCTGTGTGTGTGTGTGTGTGTGTGTGTGTGTGTGTGTGTGTGTGTGCATGTGTGTGTGGGTGCATGCATGAGTGTGTATATGTATGTATATAGGATTTTAGCCTTTTAGCAGCATTCAGATTACACTTTTAAATGTAATGCTTATTTATTCACATTGTTTTGAATTAATTATGCTTTACCACTTAATTTCAAGATTTCAATGATGTGGTTATTTATAATGGCATTGTAGGGTAGGTGTGAGTGGCTGGATCTGGCTGATTTGAACATAAAACAGGTAGAATACTTGTGTCAGATGTGGCCAGTTTAAATGCTTTAAATGCTAAATGGTTAAGGAATTTCCAACAGACCGTGTTTCCAGATGCTTCCTGCAGTTGGAAGGAGACACCAGTTATCTTATTTTCTTTACTGCCCACAGGGGGCTAAACATAGAGGGGACAAACAAGAACGGACAAAGGGATTAAGTCGATTATATCAACCCCAGTGCATAACTGGTACTTAATTTATCGACCCCGAAAGGATGAAAGGCAAAGTCGACCTCGGCGGAATTTGAACTCAGAACATAAAGACAGACGTGCTGAATATTCAGCCTTCGCTGTAAAGATAGGAATACTGACAAAGGAGCCATGTCCAATATTTACTCTAAGCTTCATTGCACAGGTCTCTTCCTTTCCTACAGAAGTGGGTCAATCCTGTAACTAATTTGATTTTCAATGATTAAATACTTCCTGTTCTGTTCCTGTGTAGCCATGTTGTATTGGAGAGAGAGAAAAAGAGAGAGAAAGAAAGAAAGAGAGGTGGGAGAGGGGAGAGGAAGGGAGAATAATGAAGAAGAGAAGACAGGAAACTGGAAGACACGCAATATGTTTTAAATATTAATACAAATAGATTTATAGCTCTACGATTGATTTACTAAACTCTGATGCGATGGAAGTGTGGCCAAATGTACCAAAAGCTTCCGGTTAGAACTCTACCTGTCAGCGATACAGGATAATAGCCATTGGCAGCATGGACTGAATGGAAGATGCTCCTGTCAGACCCTTGTGAGACTAAATGGGAGCTGCTTCTGTCAGAACCCCTGTGCAACTGAGCAATTCAGTCTGGAGAGAACCCCAGTGCATCTGAGCAATTCAGTCTGGGGTCCACTCCACTTGGGAAAGGGCCTAGAAAAGTGACATTAAACTCATCCATGCAATTCTTGGACAGGAAACTGTACCTGTCAGGACATTTCTCCAAATTGTATCTGTAACCCACAAAGAAAAGAGAATAAGTCAATGCATCAATGAAAAATCTTATTTTTCATTTTACCTCAATTTTCATGATAAAAAATGAAAAGATTCCTTGATGATCAGCATTTGATGTTAATTTCATGTATAGTAAAATGATGGACCATTTCATAATTAGGATAAGTATAGTCTATATTTTAGTTGAGAGATTTTGTTCAGGGAAAAGAAAGTGATTGGTTTATCACAATGACAAAGGTTACCAAAATTGTAGTTCTGAAAATATCAGCCTTCATATGTAGAAAAACATCAGGGAGGATAGAAGCTATGCATTAATTTTTAACATCAGTTATCTTTTTGGCAATAGAAAAATAGGACTTAATTCCAACAGAGAAGACATCCATTTGGAGATTTACCTACACAAACCTAATTGTCATGGTTATTAAGTATTGCTAAGAGTTGACTAATTAATCAGAGATGTCAGGGTGATTATGATTAATTTCAAGTTTGTATCCTAAGTGATAAATGGATGTCTGATACAGAAGGCATTTGTTATTGATCAATAAAATATTGAGTATTGCAGTACCTGATATAAATTGAATCAAGTCTCAACCTCATTCTCTGCAATAGTTTTCACTTGGTAACACTTGAAACACCCTTAAGCTAAAATACTAGTGTATATAACATTTATAATGTTAATAGAAATGTAGAACAATACTAGCTGTGAAAACTTTGCAAAGGCACTGGTGTGTTAAAAACTCAGAGTGAGTGGTGAAACACCAGACACCAGTGCTTCAACCTGATTTGGCCTCCTCTGTGACAAATACCTTGGATGTTTTGAGCTAGGCTGAAAAATGCCTGTTCTGCTATACATATCCCTGAGGAGGGGAATCTGATAGAATGACTACTTACAAATGTAATTTACTGTGCAATTTATTGTGGGGAATAAAATGTATGAGACCTTTAATGTTAGGATGTAAAAAGGTAACTAAAAAGCTGTAAAGGATTATCATTTGTGAATAGTTAATAGCAAAATGTTTGCTATTGTCATTTGTGTTTGTAGCACAGAGATAAATAAGAGCTCATTAATATATCGTCATAAAGAAGCTGTTTATTCTCTCTTTTAATAAATATTTCATGGAGTAGGGAGAAACAGTGATATTTAGTAGCAATGAATTAGTTATTGTATAGAAAGAGGAAAATACGATGAGGGGTTGCCAACAAGTTGAACACAAGTCAGGCAAAATATTTTAATGCACCATCTTGTAAAAATAATAATCAAAGTGTTTGAAACTCAGAAAAATGAAGTAAGAGACTGTTTAAGGTTGGGATATCAGAACATTTTGAAGACACCAGAAAGATATTAAAAGTAAAAAAATCTTTGCAAATATTCTCATTTATGAAATTGCAACATTATCCAAGTCAAATATGAATATGTTGATTCGCCATATATTTTTACGTACACACACCGTGTATATCGTTGGCGATTTTTTCTTCCTCCGTCTTCCCTTCTTTGGACTTTCTTATATTTCCGACGAAGAGCTCTGCTCGAAACGTCAAATTCTCTTTCTTTCCTTTCCCAAGCATCCAGTAACACAATATCTGTATCACGTCCTTGCATTGTTATTTTTTTGTTGTTTTTTTTGTCATTTTTCTTTTTGAACTCACTATATACATAGATAGTTTGACAGACAGACAGATAAATATCTAAAAGAACAAACAAATGTAAAGAAAGCAAGGGGGCTTTGTAGAGCCGATGAGATTAAGTAAAAAAAATAGGAGGTGGTGGGGGGTATTGTCTGTTTTGAAATTTTAGGCATGTTTCAGCCTCAGTGCATTGTAAGTGCTTCATGGGTTGAGTGCTGTTACCCTCCAACCCCCTCACACACTCTCTCCAGTCCTGTAAACAATTTTGTTTCTCACACACTACATAATCTCTGTGTAGGTATGTTGCTGTGACAACAATATATCAGAAACACAGAGAGAAGGAGAGAGAGAGAGAGAGAGAAAGAGAGAGAGAGAGGTAATAAGGAGAAAGAAGAGAAGGAAGAGCAAGGGAAGTGTATACAGTATATTTTAAATATTCATATCAGGAGATTTGATAGCTTGACCATTGACTGAGCAGAGGATACAGAGTAGACAATAGGTGAGAGAAATAGAAGCCACACATGAATAAGCAATCCATAACTACATACATACATACAGACAGACAGACAGATAGACATGTATGTATAGGTAAAGGTATAGTTACCTTCTTGAGTCATGCTGACTCACAAGGGCTGGTTTCCCCAGTTTCATGGCATATAAATTCCCCACCTCCCACCTGGATGAGATGCCAGTCTGTTGTAGGATTACTCATTTTTGCCAGCTGAGTGAACTGGAGTAACATGAAATGAAGTGTTTTGCTCAAGAACACATGTCGCCTGGTCCAGGAATCAACACCACAATGTTATGATCATGAGTCCAACACTCTAACCCCTAAGCCATATGCCTCCACATGTATGTATATATGTACATGCATGCATTTATCATCATCATCAACATTACATGTGTGTTTCCCATGCTAGCATAAGTTGGTTGGTTTGACAAGAGCTGATAAGCCAGAGGGACGTGCCAAACACCAATGTCAGCTTTGGCATGGTTTCTACAGCTGGACGCCCTTCCCAACACCAACCACTTTAAAGAGGTTACTGGGTGCTTTTTTGTGACATTGACACCAGTGAGGTCACCATGAAACTCAACTCACAAAATAAGAACCACAACTGAGGGCTGTGCAGTACTGAGGGAGGTGACTTTATGCCAGGTGATGAGAGGTTAAATTATAATTGAGGGACAGGAACAGGTGTCTTGCTGTGGGGGAAATACATGGTTACCCCAAATGGAAAAGGGAGTCGATGACAGTGTTGATGTGTCAGGGTGCATCCTCAAGTGACAGAGAGGTGAATATAAGAAAAGAGGTACAGAAGGAGGTTGGATAGGGTGACTGGGTAAATAAGTTGTCAAGAGTGTGAAAGGATAGAAGGAGATGGATTGAGATGGTGAACACAGGTAGATTGGGTGGGGGGGGGTGGAGATAGGAGTGGATCAGGGAGGTGATACAAGATAGAAGAGGTGATGTTAAGTGTGTGGGGTGATACACATGCACACACACACACACATATATATATATCACCTCACACACTATACAAAGGGCTGCAGAAAAGTTCCTGGCTTTGGGTAAAAGAAAATACAAGAGGATCATTTAAGTATGATTTTATCCAACATATTCCCCTCTCAGATCCAAACACTTATTGTAGCAGTCCTTCAGTTTTTCTAAGCCTTGTAAAAGGACTTGGAAGGTTGGGTCTCCAGCCAGGATTTTGTGATAGCCTTAAAGCCAGGAACTTTTCCGCATCTCCTCATATATATGAGGAGTTGCTGAAAATAACAACACTGATAAAGTGAAAAAAAAAAGTAAGTAAAGCCTTAACAAGAGATTAAATGGAAGTAACTTTGACGTTTCAAACCTAAGTTCTTTTTCAGAAAGTTAGATAAATGGATGGATGGATAAGGTGGGGTGTAGGTGAAGGAAACAAAACGGATGCGATGAAGAAATATGTGCTGTTCTCTATTAAGCAGTTTTGAATGTTTCAGAGGTTGAATGACCCTATGTAAGCTGGAAGCAATGAGGTTTCATGGAACTATGATCTTTGTGTAAAAAACACACTCACACATACATCAGAAACTTTCTATATAGTACTTATTGCTTATAAAATATACGATAAAATTACTAAGTCAGTTTAATTAGTTTTAGTTATTACAGGCTTCTTCGTTTGCTCATAAAATATTATTTACACTACACATGAGTGAAAACTCCGAATATCTACAAAGATCTTAATGAGTGCTGTTTTATATTGATAAAATATATCATAAAATAGTTACTAACTCAGTTTAATCATATTTAGAATTTGTAAATTGTGTGAAGAACCTAGCATGTTGTTTCTATGTTGTTCCTTCTGTTTTGTACAAGAGGTTGTTGCTTACATGTAGATCCATCAATTTTACCACATTAATTAGTGTGGTAGTCCCAACTTTTCTAATTGTCAAATGGATCTATTCCATTCCATACAACAGATTCGAATGTGTTTCGAAAATTTCTATACCAGTGTAGTTTTTTTTAATGTTAATTGAGGTAATCGTAACTATAGTTTTGTAGAAATTAATAATAAAAGAGTTAACCCTCAAGTATGGATTTGCAAGTAAATAAATAAATGAATAAATAAATAAATAAAGCGAAACCAAGCAACCAGATGCAACGCAGTTACGGAAAACAAAAATTTATCCGCTGGCCGCATCACAGTCGTAAAAATAATATCGTTCCGCCAACTCTGAACGCACTATAAACCGGAACTCGTGCTTTCTTCTGTTGCAAACTTATGTAAATATTTTTGTTTACTTTTCGAAATGAATTGTCAATTTGTTATTAACTTTACGTGTATCTTTTATATCTTTTCAATGAGAAATGTTTTGTCTTTTTTTTTTAATTATGCAACCTTTATAAATTAACAAAATAATGCTGTTGAGATATGAAAACAGAAATCTGTCATAATTATGTTTAATAATTTACTTTTATGCATTTATTGTTTCGTTTCGTTTATTCAAGATAACCAAATCTAGTTTTGAATAACATTCCCGTTTTCAGCTTCCCAATATTTCCAATCTAGTACTTATATGTGCTTACAGCGAAAGATGATCACCTACATGAGTCATTGACTGTTATTTCAACTGGATCGTCCCTGGGACATTGAAAGACAGCAGTTGACCTCAGCAGGATTCGAACCCTGAACATAAACGGCCGTAACCATGCACCTCTCTATTTTCCGAGTTCATCCACGGCTATTCGAACTGCAGTTGATATGTAAGTATTATTACAAACATATCAAATTATTATATTTTACTCGAAACAGGGTTTATGTCTAGGAAAAGGTTTACCTAATGCTTCCTTCGGTTTTAAATTATAGACTGATGTGATATAGCTGCTATTTCTAGTTAATCGATTTACCTTGTCCAGGCTTCGTCGTTCACTTTGATACTTTGGTTAACGGGTCAAGATATAAACATTAACCGATACTTTTGTTTGGTTTAGAATATTCTAAGAAATACATTGGAACGAGCGAAGTGTTTTAAAACCGATACCTTACTAAGGACCGCTACTTTATTTAGTAAAAAATACAATTAATATTTTGAGACATTTTAAAATTTCTCGTTCCATTTTAAGATAGAAGCTTAAATTAAAGTAAAAAGGTTCATTTGAAACTAATGCTATTTGATACACAAGCAGAAGCGATTCAGCTGAAAAACAATTAAAGAAACAAATTTTTTACGGAAATTGCCGAGCAAATTATTTCAGTTTTGATAGACTTTCTCCGAAAGATCGCTGATTAATGTATGGTTTCTGTTTTAAGATTCAGCAGTCTTTCGGTACTTGCATATGACGTCAGTTATGGATGAGTGTGTGTTTGTTCAACTCTGTCGAGCAGACGAATCATATTCCACACTCATGACGTCATAGACTTATCGAAATATTGTCAATTTATTTAACTTACAGGTAAATACCCTCAAGACTATTGGGGGGATCTTATCTTACAAGAAAAATTATTGGCAATCATTCGTTGTTGGTCTCAGAACTGTTTGTTCGTTAGTTTCCATAAACTTTTAAAAATTTATTTACTTTTGGTTTCATGACGTGTCGAAGTCGGTGGAAAGTGAAAGAGATGGGTGAACGCGCGCGTATGTCCGTGTCTATGAAAGATAATGGGTGTATGTGTGTGTGAGTGAGCGTGTTCAGCTTTATATATTTGTATTCACTCGCACACACACACTCATTATCTTTTATATACACGTACGTACATAAATACACACGTACACTCGTAATTTTTCATAGATATGGACATACACACGCGCGCATACACGTCTCTTTCCTCTTTGTCTTTCCCGACTTCAAAGCAAATGTCGCCTTCGACACCATAAGTAAATAAATAAGGCAATTACGGAATCTAACGAACAAACAGTTGTAAACATTGACAGCACCAAGACCAACAACGAATGATTACCAAAATATTCTCCTAGACACGTGTTGCCAAACATTTACCAAACTCTTATTAGTTGTCATCTTGGCTCTAATATTATGTTGTTGTTGTTGTTATATAGTGGCGGTTGGTGAGGAGTGATAAAAAATTACAAATGACGATTGTGAAAAAGAAGATACATATGTCTAGACATACTAATTCCCTCTGTGGAATTACTCAAGTTTCCAAGTGTTTACACATGTATATACTTGCCCTTAATCAAATTTTAATTTTCATCTTGACATTCTGTTTAAATTTTTGTTGACGCTAGAATTATCGAATAGTTTTGAAAGAGCTTAAGTTGAATAACTGAATAAAATAAACACTCACGTGTATAAATATATATACACTCATACACATGTTTGCATATAGGGATGGCACTCTGTCGGCTATGATGACGGATATTCCAGTTGATCTGATCAATGAAACAACCTCCCAGTGAAATATTTTTCTATTCTAAGCACAAGGCCTGAAATTTTGGGGGAGGGGACCAGTCTATTAGATTTACTCCAGTACGCAACTGGTACTTGATTTATTGACACCGAAAGGATGAAAGGCAAAGTCGACCTCGGCTGAATTTGAACTCAGTACGTTAAGGCAGATGAAATACCCGGCGTGCTAACGTTTCTGGCAGCTTGCCGCCTTAACCTGCCCATGAAATTAACATGCAAGTGGCTGAGCACTCCACAGACATGTGTACCTTTAATGTTTAATGTAGTTCTCAGGGAGATTCAGCGTGACACAGAATGTTACAGGACTGGCCCTTTGCAATATAGGTACAACTCATTTTTGCCAGCTGAGTGGGCTGAAGCAATGTGAAATAAAGTGCCTTGCTCAAGGATACAATGTGCTGTCGGGAATCAAACTCATAACCTT
Source organism: Octopus bimaculoides (assembly GCF_046866305.1). Lineage (NCBI taxonomy): Eukaryota > Metazoa > Mollusca > Cephalopoda > Octopoda > Octopodidae > Octopus > Octopus bimaculoides. The sequence continues at coordinate 25,915,529 of NC_142949.1, read as the reverse complement.
ATGATCATGATCCGAATACCCTAACCACTAAACCACATGCTGTCACATTGCACAAGTATACATGCACACATGCATAGCCACATTCTAGAGAAGCACAGAAACCACACAAACAAAAATAACTGCAACATCCATAGCCTTTCTAAGCTGAAGGCATGTGTTGAGATGTACACTATTGACTATGTGTACAGGGAGGAAAATGTCTTCAACATAAATGACCGAATCAAAAAGGCTAACTTTTGTCTTCAGTTTCAGAGAATACTTCAAACTCCAACATACTTAACATCTCTAAAGCTCAGGTTACCCAACTGATTGGCATGTAGTTGATTACCTACCTACTCAAATCTCTGGAACACAAATGTGGTTTGTTCTCTCTCTCTCTTTACTACTACTACTACTACTACTACTACTACTGTAGTCCCAGTGAAAGCACATGGCCTAGTAGTTAGGGTGTCAAACTCATGATCATAAAATTGTGCTTCAGCCTGCAGAATTAAAGACTTCACTCAAGATTGAATGATATAATTTTAATATCCAATGGAAAAATACAGTTCACTTGTTCAGGTAAATGGTTTATATCTACAAGTCTTTTCAGTATCGAAATATGATAAAATTTCTACTTTTGCATCTCTACTCTTTAAGTATTCCTTTGTAACTTACGCCTTTTCTTTATTATTTCAGAATAGAAAATAACATTGTTTACACGAGAGACATCATGAATATTTGTCATTTCTTTAAGACTACATGGACAGACTAAATATAACCTTGATTGTTATATAAGTCTATGGAAGAATTACTGTGAAATATTTCCTCTCTAATTGAGATTATTCATAAAATTTCTCTCTTTCACTGACTGGAATGGTATACAAGACGATTTTGTATTCTAATAAAACTTGGACAAATATCAGAGGAGTAGACAACATCTTTAGATATTAACATAGATTACATTTGAGTGAAATTAAGCAATAAAAGTGTTTTCTAGAGATAAAACAAAAGTGAAAAGAAGAGAATATCAGTATATAGTGGTGGGAGAAGAAATAATATGAAGAATGAATTATGTGAGAATGATTTGAGAAAAATAAATTTTATTGATGAGATGGGGAAAGTGACAGGGAAAACATCATACCAATGTGATATCTGTAAACAGTTATTCTCTGAAAAATGTAATCTTATGACACACAAATGCATTCTTACAGGAGAGAAACCATATTGTGATATTTGTGGTAAAACATTTTCTCGTGTAATTACCTTAACAAACCATAAACGTGTTCACACTGGAGAGAAGCCATATATGTGTGATATTTGTAATAAATCATTCTCCCATTTAATTACACTCACTAACCATAAACGTATTCATACAGGAGAAAAACCATATCATTGTGATATTTGTAGTAAATCGTTTTCTGATGGGTCTAATTTAACTAAACACAAACGTGTTCATACAGGAGAGAAGCCGTATCACTGTAATATCTGTGGTAAATCTTTCTCTCAAACAAATAAATTAGCTAGTCACATACACACTCATACGGGAGAGAAACCATATCACTGTGATATCTGTGGTAAGTCATTCTCTCTTATAACTACCTTAACTAACCACAGACGTGTTCATACAGGAGAGAAACCATATCACTGTGATATTTGTGGTAAATCCTTCTCTACTCCAGGTAACTTAAATAACCACAAACACATTCATACAGGAGAGAAACCATATCACTGTGATATCTGTGATAAGTCATTCTCTGATCCAGGCAACTTAACTAAACACAAACATATTCATACAGGAGAGAAGCCATATCACTGTGAAATCTGTGGTAAGTCATTCTCTCGAAATGGTACTTTAACTAACCACATACGTATTCATACAGGAGAAAAACCATATCACTGTGATATCTGTGGAAAATCCTTCTCTCAAAGAAGCCACTTAACTAGACATGTATGTGGTTGTACAGAACAGTTATGGCATTAATGTTAAAATCCTTCTATTAAAAAAAAATAAATATAATCTTAAACAAGAAAGAAGATATTGTTGTGATGTCAACCTCTCAGCACTATATTTCATACAATGGTTTGAAAAACCAGCTTTTGGTGAAACTTAGAAGTAACTGTCATCCTTTTTTTTATAATAAAAGTTTGATTGTATCTCATGTATGGATTCCTTTGTTCACTTAATGCATATTGTTTTTATATATTCAAGAAACTCTGCCAAATCAGATTGGAGCCTGGTGTAGCCATCTGGTTTTACCAGTCCTCAGTCAAATCGTCCAACCCATGCTAGCATAGAAAGCGGACGTTAAACGACGATGATGATGATGATGAAGAAGACTTAAATATAAGCAGCCAGAATTGTTAGCATGCCAGGTGAAATACTTAGTAGTACTTTGTCTGATGGGTACAAATTCCATCAAGGTTAACTTAGCCTTCCATCCTTTTGTGGTCAATGAAATAAGTGCCAGTTGAGCTCTGGGGTCAATGTAATCAACTTAAATACTCCTTGGTATGAGTATAAATACTATATCTTTCTATTAAGCCATATCAAGCTAGTGAGGCAGAGTTGGCTCAACAAACCAGTATGATATCAGGCTCAAATTCACAGCCTCCATATTGGATTTTGGTGGGTGGAGAGAACATGCTGAGGCCTTCATCCTGCAGTAGACTGAATATAGGCAACCCAATTCAATCCAAGAACACTTATACGAATTGGTATTGTATACTAGTATACTGATTCAGTTGCAAAGTGTTCAGTAAAGTTATTTGGTTGCAGACCTCCTTTGAGTCTTTTTATTATCCTCCGCTATTTGGAACTCTCCAGGAAGTAATTCTTCCCTTTATTGGAACTTTCCAGTAAGTAATTCCTCCCCTTGGAACTTTCCAGGAAGTAATTCCACCCTACCTCGGAATTTTCGAGGAAGTAATCCTCCCCCGTTGGAACTTTCCAGGAAGGGATTTCTCCCCTTCCTTGGAACTTTCCAGGCAGTAATTCCTCACCTTCCTCGGAACTTTCCAGGAAGTAATTCATCCTCCTCGGAACTTTCCGGGAAATAATTCCTCCTCTTTCTCGATACTTTCCAGGAAGTAATTCAACCTCGGTACTTAATTTATCGATCCTGGCAGCAGTACAGGCAGAGAAGCATAGGAAAAAAAAAAAAGCTGCACTAATAATTGTTAATAGGGACACGAAGAAAAAATGGGCAATTCCTACACAAATATATTTAAAAGAATGAAAGAGGTACAAAAACACATGGTGAATGAAAATGAATAGGATATTTCTGTATCCGAAACCGAAAGCAGCGATTCTGAAGAAACTGAAAGCGGCAACAGGATGATTTACACTAGAATGGAGTAAAAACTTTAAAAATGTTTTTATTTACAATTTTTCTGAGGAGACAGGGTCTACCCACAGTCTTTCTGCTGAAACAAACTGTTATGCAGTATGTAAACAAGCTGGAAAAAAAAGATAGCTTGTGGTTACCCACAACCGTAGAAGAACTGGGGATGAGCTACAATGCAGCTGTGGACTGAACCCAGTTCAAATGACAAGCAAAAAGGAAACGAAAATAATTTCCCAAACAAAATAAATTGGAAAAATAGAAAAAAAATAACCAATAACTGAAACGATTAAATTATACACACGTGTCTCAAATGAAATATGTCATTAATAACAGTGACAATTATTTTTTAAAATCTGCCGGCCAAAGGGAAGTGTCAGAAATAGCAGTGACAAACTAAATATACACCGCCGGAACATCTTGTTGACAAACCACAGCAGTAATTGTTTTCACCTCAATAGACGTCATTGATTGGTTGAAATTACCGAAATACGACAACTTTAACACGAAATAACTTCGAAAATACGCAATTTTCTCAAAAACGCCAAGAGTAAATGATGTTTTATGTGACACATTCTACCAGTATCCGAGTTTTGAAAGTGTTTAGTTACAAAAAATTATTTTTTTAAATGTGCCGGCCAAAAGGTAAAGATTCGATTACGATTATAGTTCTCCAGTAATTTTCTTTCGTGTAAATAAATATTTATGTTAGTTAAAAAAAAATCTGTAAACATAGATCTTCACTGCAGTTATAAAGTTAGTCCGCAGAGAAAGGATTTCCGGTTAGACAGAAAATAGAATCAGAACTTGGATGGCTAATTTGCTTTCTCTCTCTTTTTGTAGATGGTTGATACAGAAGAAACATTTCAACACACATTCGTTTGGAATTATTTTTATGTATAGCTTAACCCCGAAATAGAAAATACCCAATCATGAAAAGCGAGAACGTCATTGCACTGAAGCAACCACGATTCTGGCCAAAGCTGGGCGTGGCATGGTTCGCAAAAGCTGAAACAGATTTCAACATCAAGAAGATCACTTCGGGCCTGACAAAACATTCCTACGTAACAGTAATCCTGAATGAGGATATAACAACAAGGATGCTAGACATCCTAACTAGACCACCGGCTACAAATAGACTCCGAGAAAGATTCCGGCTTCTGAACCAATGGACAAGAATCTGGCATTAGTGCCCGTTGGTGAGTCGCATTTTTTTGCTTCGAGATTAAGGACTTACGACAGTTAGCGAAAACGGATGATAAACTTTAAAATGCATTGTATAGTCCCTCCTTTTCTCCTCTTTAGTGGTTAAAAGAGAAAAAAACCATATATAGATACAGGATGGGCTTCTTTCAGTTTCTGTCTACCAAATGCACTCACAAGGCTTGCCCAAGGTGCCATGCAGTGGGACTGAACCCGGAACCACACAGCCACTCCTGCACCTATCTTAAATGTCTTGTTTTTATATTATTCATGCTTAATATTCAAATTTTATCTCTCTGTCTGTCTCTCTCTTGCTCTGTCTCTTACCCTCTCTCTCGCCTCCTCTTTATCACCCCCTCTCACTCTCACTGTCTCTCTTGCACACTCTCTCGTCTCCTTTTTCTCTCTCTCCCCCTCTCACTTGCCTCTTCTTTCTCTCTCTCTTGCTCGCTGTCTCTTACCCATTCTCTCTCTCTCTCTCTCTCTCTCTCTCTCTCTCTCTCTCTCTCTCTCTCAACAACACGTAAAATACTTAAAAACAGAACAGGCGCAGACAAGAACAAGCACGCACACACAACCCGTTAGCTTTCTTCTCTTCCTATTTCCGTAACTGTCACGGAGATATCCGAAGTGAATTGTCGAGTTATATAGAAGATATCCGAACTGAAATGTCAAATGTTGTCGAGTTATATCGAAGGGATGTCCCCCCCCTTTTTTTTTCTGACAGGGTTACGATCAACGTCATAAGGTCGGTCCCGAGACGATTTGTGTTTTTATCACAAGAAGTTCGGAGCAAAGGCTACCAAGTGTAAGCAACCGTGCAGCTTCAACACCCCTTTGTCATCGGCTCCGGGGAAACACCAGGGTCGGCAAACACGATCAACTGCTCCTGTTTGTCCCCGATCGGAGCTCCGGACGGAGACTTCTAATCGACACAGGAGCAGAAATCAGCGTGATCCCAGTATCCGCCGTTATAGAGAGCGAGGCCAAACTTTAACAGCCGCCAATGGCTTCACAATCAAAGTGTACGAACGCCTCATTGTTTCCCTTCACGTCAGCTCACAAGCGTATTCATGGGCATTCACCGTCGTTGATGTCCATCAGCCTGCTGTCGAAGCTGACTTCGAACCTACTCATTTCTAGTCGATCTTCAAGGAGACTAGTTATCGAGCTGGTCCGCAGAGAACGGACTTCTTGTTAGGTGGAAAATGCGACCCGAGCTTAAGTGACTGATCGTACTCTCTCACGTTGTAGATGATTGACAAAAAATAAACAACACTTTAACTCACTCTCGTTTGTGGCTATTTTTATGAATAGCTCAACAAAAGCTATAACGATCAATCTTGTTAGCTTGTGTAATTGTATCACCAAATAGTATTAAAATAAACTTCAGTCAATCCTGATTCCTTTAACCTGGAATTTCGTGTATATATTTTACCGGACAAAGGAAATTTTGCCGATCTTAGTGTTTATAGCCCTGAAGTCTAGATTCTCTGTTAAACTGCTTCTGGTCCCACCCCACCACTTGTACATCCCTAATTTCAACACAGCATACTTTACGAAATTTCTACCTACTTCTTTTCTGTGTTCTAAGTATGGCCATTTCATTTATGGTAAAAGGGTCCCATTTTCTTTGCCAAGCGTTCTCAAGGCCAGCTTTTACTTCTATTTTTGAGATTTTTTTCATGATTTTCAAAACAGATTTAAAAGTAAAGCACATTAGTTCACAGTAAATGTTTATTTATGCAGTTCTTAATGGTATTAGAATGCATCTCTGTATCTTATACTATTTCTTTATTATTTCAGAAAATCAAAGAATATTGGACTAAAATAATTGCTTACATCAGATGCAACATCAATATTTATCATCTCTTAAAGATTGATGGAAGATGTACAGATGAGACTCAACTTCACTTTAATAAATCTACAGAAGAATTATTCAGAAATATTTTCACTAGCATCATTTGTTTTTCTTTTGCTGTATAGAATGAATGTGTATAAGTTGATTTTTGGCATACTAATTAAAGTTGGAAAATTTCTCAAATGTGTTAACATCTTTATGTAATCAACAGCAATAGAATTTCTTATGGGTAAAATATAAAAATGAAAAGAAGAGACATGGTATATTGTAGTGAGAGAAGAAATAATGTGGAGAATGAATTATGTGAGAATGATTTGAGAAAAATAAATTTTATTGATGAGATGAGGAAAGAGAGAGAAAACCTCATACCATTGTGATACCTGTAAACAGTTATTTTCTGAAAAATGTAACCTCACTACTCACAAATGCATTCTTATAGGATTATTATATCATTATGATATTTGTGGTACATTGTCCTCTCATGAATCTAACTTAACTAAACACAAATGCATTCTTACAGGAGAGAAACGATATTGCTGATATCGGCTGTAAATTATTCTTTTGTGTAATTACCTTAACTTACCACAAATGTATTCACATTGGTGAAAAACCATATCACTAATATTTGTTGATGGGTCAAACTTAACTAACTTTTCTGATGGGTCAAATTTAACTAAATACAAATGCATTCATACAGGAGAGAAACCATATCAATGTAATATTTATGGCAAATCATTTTCTTAAACAAGCAGGTTAGCTAGTCACATATACGTTCACACAGGAGAGAAACCATATCACTGTAATAACTGATAAATCTTTTTTGGAGAGAAACCATATTTCTGTAACAGCTGTGATAAATCATTCTCTCATAGAAGTTGATTAACTGAACTCTAACACGTTCATACAGGGGAGAAACAATATTACTGTGAAATCTGTGGTAAATCCTCTCAAAACAGTACCTTAACAAACCATATACGAATTCATACAGGTAAAAGACTATGTCATTGTGATATTTGCAGTAAATCATTCTCTCAAAGAAGCAACTTAACTAGACATGCATTCATAAAAAGAGTAACAATATCAACAAAAGTCATTCTATGAAAAATATCTTATTTAACCAGAATCATGTTCATTGTTTTTCATATAAGTATAGCTATAGCTACATTAGTGAGATAATTTACTTCTGTGACATTATTTTTAATAAAATATGCTTTCAGAATATTCATATATATATATTTCACTTATTTATTTTATATTTATGTTGTGAACAATGTCACAACTTGACATTGTTGACAAGGGGCTTTGAGTTGGTAAGCTAGAAGTTCGTATAATGAGAATGTCAAGTCTAACTCAATATTACAAGAGACCTCATTAAAAAGTAAATCACTTCTATATCCTCACTGGTGTCTCTGTTTTTGCCTTCTTCAACATTACTGATATATTACCTATGAACCCACTGTTACTGAGTAAATTGGACATGTAAGCAAAAAGTTACATAAATTAGTCAAGATAGTGTGTATAAGTTGTGTAATAAATTCAATATTAAAACATTTAAACCTTCTTTTCTTATTTATTGAATTATTTTAAGGTGATACAAAGTTATTCTAGAAAATGGGGGAAAAAATGGTATGAAGTGAATTTCACACTTATCATTATGATCATGATGGTCATCATTATTGTCACTTTTCCATGTTTGCATGGATCAGAGAGAATTCATTAAAGTAGATTTTCTACAGCTGGATGCCCTTCTTGTTGTGAACCCTCACCTCTTTCCAAGCAAGGTAATATTATCCTTTGGTTAGACAGGCATGTTTCCAGTACTAGAGAAGAAATTTCATGTGTGGAAAGAAAACAAAGTCTAGAATCAAAGGGCCTTAGAATTATCCTAGCAAAAACAAAAGTCTTAGTAAGTAGGAAAGCAGACAAATCAGAAATCTCTTGATTTGTAGGAAAGGTGAAGGTAGAAATTCCATAAGATGAACCTGGTGTAAGTTGTGGACACATAATAGGTGTAGCAATATCCAAGGTAGGTTAACTGTGAAAATAGTTTTTGTGTGCAGAAGGTGCACAAGTACAATAAACACTAAAAATGTACAGAAAATAGACTCCATCAAATACCAGTAAGCTAGAGATAGTTGACTGCTTCCGTTATCTAGGTGACCAAGTCAGTAGCGGAGGTGGGTGCTCTGAGAGCGTAACTGCGAGAATAAAAATAGGCTGGGCAAAGTTCAAAGAGCTTCTCCCTTAGAATGAAAGGCAGACTGTACAATGCCTGTATGCAAACAGCCATGCTACATGGCAGTGAAATATGGGCTGCTACTGCTGAGGACATGCGTAGGCTTGAAAAAAAATGAAGCTGGCATGCATCACTGGATGTGTGATGTCAGTGTGCATGTATGACAGAGTGTAAGTGTCTTGAGAAAAAAGTTGGAGATAAGAGGTATCATATGTGGTGTGCAAGAGAGATGACTGCACTGGTATGGTCATGTGATGTGTATGGACGAGGACAGCTGTATAAAGAAGCGCTGATCTCTAACTGGGGAGGCAACCTTTGGAAGAAGTAGACCCAGGAAGACAGGATGAGGTGGTGAAGCATGATCTTCGAAAGTTGGGCCTTATGGAGGCAATGACTAGTGACCAAAACCTTTGGTGATATACTGTGCTTGAGAAGACCCGTCAAGCCAAGTGAATCGTAGTGGTGGCCAATGCCAGTGTCACATAACTGGCACCGATGCCAGTAGCATGTAAGAGCCACCTATCAAGCATTCGGCCTCATGGATGCAATGTGGCTGATGCCAGTGTCATGTAACTAGCACCTGTGCTGGTATTGCACAACTGGTACCTGTGCTAAGGGCAGGTAAAAAGCACTTTTGGGTGTTGGGCCTCACAGAGGCAATGACAAATGACCAAAAACTTCAGTAATATGCTGTGCTTGAGTAGAAGACCCACCAAGCCAAATGAAATCGTAGTCATGGCCGATGCCAGTGTCACCTAACTGGCACGTAAAAGCACCCATTACACTCTCGGAATGGTTGGTGTTAGGAAGGGCATCCAGTCATAGAAACCATATCCAAATCAGACTGGGATCTGGTGCTGCCCCTCAGTTTACTAGCCCTGGTCAAACTGTCCAAACCATGCCAGCATGGACAACAAATGTTGAATGTTGATGATGGCACACACACATATATCATCATCATCATTTAGCATCTGCTTTCCATGCTGGCATGGGTTTGACTGAAACTGGTAAGCCGGAGAGTTGCACCAGGTTCCAGTATGATTTGGCATGGTTTCTATGGCTGGATGCCCTTCCCAACACCAACCACTCCAAGAGTGTAATGAGTGCTTTTGTGTATCACTGGCATGGGTACCAGTTGCATGACACCGGCATCGGCCACGACAATGATTGGAAATTGCCTGAGTGGAAACCTATAACAAATGATGCTATTATTCACAGCTTGTGATATCAAATAAATAAATAAATCATCAGGCAAAATACTTAGTGGTATTTCATCTGAGTTCTGAGTTCAAATGCCACTGAGGTCAACTTTGCCTTTCATTATTTTGGGATTGATTAAAATAAGTACCAGTCGAATACTAGGGTCAATATAATTGATTACTACCCTCTCCTGAAATTGCTGGCCTTGTGCCAAAATTTGAAACTAATATGAAATAAATAAATGGAAGACAGATGAGTATTCTGAAATAATTAATTTTATTAAAAATATCACAAATGTATATATATTTGTGTTTATATAAAATATTCTTTTGAGAACTTGATATCACACTACAGTATCTGTGTAAATATATTTAGAGTTAAATAAGTTATTTCTTTTCAGTGTTGATACAGATGTTGTTACTCTTCTGTATGAACAAATAAATGTCTGGTTAAGTGACTTCTTTGACAGAAGGATTTACCACAGATATCACAATGGAATGGTTTTTCCCCTGTGTGAAGACGTATGTGGTTAGTCAGACTACCATTTCGAGTGAAAGATTTACCACAGATTTCACAGTGACATGGTTTCTCTCCTGTATGAATGTATTTGTGTTCAGTTAACTGGCGTCTTTGAAAGAATGATTTACCACAGATATCACAGTGATATGGCTTCTCTCCTGTATGGATGTGTTTGTGTTTATTTAAATTACCTGGGTCAGAGAATGATTTACCACAGATTTCACAGGGATATGGCTTCTCTCCTGTATGAATGTGCATGTGACTAGTTAACTTATTTGTTTCAGAGAATGATTTTCCACAGATATCACAGTGATATGGTTTCTCCCCTGTATGAATACGTTTGTGTTTACTTAAGTTAGCTGCACCTGAGAATGATTTACCACAAATATCACAGTGATATGGTTTTTCTCCTGTATGAATACGTTTGTGGTTAGTTAAGGTTATGGCACGAGAGAACGATTTGCCACAGTTATCACACTGATATTGTTTTTCTAATGAACGAATGTGTATATGGTTATTTAAAGTAGTTACATGAGCAAATGATTTACCACAGATATCACAGTGATATGGTTTCTCTCCTGTATGAATACGTTTGTGAGTAGTTAGGTCATCTTTTACAGAAAATTTCATATTACAGATATCACAGTGAAATATCTCTTCTGAAAAACCAATCCTTTTAGAATAGCTCTCACATAATTCATTTTCCATAATTTTTTTTTTCTTTTAATATATATTTTATCCTTCACAAATATTTCTTTTTCTTTATTTCTCTTATGTCAATATTTGAAGATACTGAACTCATGTGTCCAAGTTTAATTATAAAGTAAAATCATCTTGTACATATTCAAATCAGAGAAATTTTGGTAGTAATCTCACTCTGAGTAAATATTCAACGAGTATTTCTTCCAAAGATTTATTAAAGCAAAGTTGTATCCCTTCTGTACATTTTCCTTCAGTCTTTAAGAGATGGTAAATATTGATGTTGCATCTGATGTAAACAATTATTTTAGTCCAATATTCTGATATTCTGAAATAATAAAGAAATATTATAAGACACAAAGAATACTTAAAAATGTGGAAATTCAACACTGGAACACTTTACATATCTATTCCGATTAACCCCTTAGCATTTCAACTGGCCACATCCGGCCAAAATATTCTACCTGTTTTATGTCCAAACTAGCCAAATCCAGCCTTTCACACCTACCTTACAATGTCATTCTAAATATAAACAATTACATCATCAAAATCTCAAGGCTATAGGATAATGCATGATTAATTCAAATCATCAGCGTTGTCATTGATGTTATCATTATCATCCTTTTTCTTTAATGTCTGTTTTCCAACATGAAAAAATAAGCATTGCATTTGATAATCTAAATGCTAAAGAGTTAAACTTTACATGAATAATTAAATTTTATGATTTATGAAAATTATGATTGCTGAGGACATGTGTAGGCTTGACAGAAATGAAGGTAGTATGATCCGTTAGATGTGTAATGCCAGTGTGCATACACAACAGAGTGTAAGCACCCTAAGAGAAAAGTTTGACATAAGAAGCATCAGATGTGGTGTGCAAGAGACGACTGCTGGTATAGTCATGTGCTGTGTATGGATGAGGACAGCTGTGTGAAGAAGTGTCACACCCTAACAGTGGAAGGAACCTGTGGAAGAGGTAAACTCAGGAAGACATGGGATGAGGTAGTGAAGCATGGCCTTTGAATGTTGGACTTCACAGAGGCAATGACAAAAAACCGAGACCTTTGGAGAAATGCTGTGATTGAGAACACCCAGCAAGTAAGGTGAGATCGTAGCCGTGGCTGGTCGCATAACCAGCCCATTTAAAAGTACCTTTGAATTGTCAGGTGATAAGCTGTGCTTGAGAAGACCTGTTGAGTCAAGTGAAATTGTAGTCGTAGTTGATGCCAATGCCACCTGACTGGCACCCATGCTGGTGGCACGTAATAAGCACCATTCAAGCGTGGGTTGATGCTAGTGCACTTGACTGGCTCCCTGTGCCAGTGACATGTAAAAAGAGCACCATTGGAACTTGGTCGATGTCAGCACCCCCTGACTGGCACCCCATGCCAGTGGCATGTAAAAAGTACCATCCAAACATGGTCAATGTCAGTACCGCCTAACTGACTCCCATGCCAGTGGCATATAAAAAGCACCCACTACACTCTTGGAGTGTTTGGCGTTAGGAAGGGCATCCAGCTGTAGAAACCTTGTCAGATCAGATTGGAGCCTGGTGCAGCTTCCCAGTCCTCAGTCAAACCGTCAAACCCATACCAGCATGGAAAATGAACGTTAGTCGTTGATGATGATGATGACAATGATCACACCACCTTGTGTAAAGTTTGCATATTTGCAGGCCATAGTTACATCTTCATATTGTGTCAGATTAGTGGTTTTGGTAGATCTCCATCAGTTGATGTGGATTTAGTTGTTTGATCAACTGAATTACTTGCACCAGAATTTATGTGTAAGTGGCCGAGTATTCCACAGACACCTTTTATTTTATTTTTTTTACTCATTTCAGTCATTAGACTATGGCCATGCTAGAGCACTCCAGAATCCTCTGATTCTTGTTGTTTTATCACTTAGTCCTCCCAGAGAAAACTGATAGCCAGCCACGGCCTTATTGCCTAGCTTTCAGGACGTGTGTAAGTATATTTCATATATTTATTTTACAAAGCGATTGTTGAATAATAGCATCGTTTGAGCGACCAATCCCTGATGATGATGGAATGTCTGCACTTTGGTGCAGAGAGCAAACATCACGAGGGACTTCGTTTGTAAAGCAACACGTCTTTCCGATATACACCAGTGAAATACACACACATGGGCTTCCGAACAGTTTCTATCAAGCTGTGAAGGTAAATTCTTAGTCACACAACCATAACTCTGTACCATTATCCATTGTGTCCTTTACTCCTTTAGATGATAGTCATATTTTCGGGAAGTATAACTTCTCCTTTTAGGAAAGTCGAGAGACCATGCAAAACTCCCTTATTAGGTTATTGCCTTAACCCCAGGCCAATCCTAGCTGAAAAAGCAAACGATCAAAGGTTACTGTATACCCCGAAGTCAGCTCTGATCTATTAGTTCGATGGTACACAGGTAAATGGAGGCGCAATGGCCCAGTAGTTAAGGCAGCGGACTCGCGGTCATAGGATCGCTGTTTCGATTCCCAGACCGGGCGTTGTGAGTGTTTATTGAGCGAAAACACCTAAAGCTCTACGAGGCTCCGGCAGGGGATGGTGCCGAACTCTGCTGTACTCTTCCACCACAACTTTCTCTCACTCTTACTTCCTGTTTCTGTTGTGCCTGTAATTCAAAGGGTTAGCCTTGTCACACTCTGTGTCACGCTGAATATCCTCGAGAACTACGTTAAGGGTACACGTGTCTGTGGAGTGCTCAGCCACTTGCACGTTAATTTCACGAGCAGGCTGTTCCGTTGATCAGATTAACTGGAACCCTCGACGTCGTAAGCGACGGAGCGCCAACAACACAGGTAAGGTGATCAATTAAGTGCGACTCGCAGATCTCTCTTTTTGTCTTCAGTTTTAGTTAAGAACCATACCACACACTTCAACATGAAGTGACAAATTGTATCGAGTGTTGTGCGATAGTCTGGACAACTTCACTTTTACCATTGTCCAATCTATTTCTGTACGTCCTCAGATTTTGGTGGTGGTGGCCACAACGGAGGGCGGTGAGACGGAATCAAGTCTTGATTGTATGAACTCCAGAATAATAATGTGCTTCACCTATTTCTATATGTATCGATTTAATCAATTATCTTAAAATATTATTTTTTTTTCTTCTTTTAATCAATTTATTTTTTCATACATTCGCTGTTTTCAAAGGTGAAAGGTCAAGTCTTTCCCAAAGTTATTTTCTACTGTCGGAGTCACAGATCGATAACCATTTATCATTTCAAATAAATAATGGTTAAATAAAATCTTTTTTTTTCGCCCAGGAAATCCCCTTCAATTTAAAAAGGTAAACGCTTCTATTTTCATGGGGTCCCGGAAGAGACAAAGAAGAGCTGGTTTCTAAATACCTTTTAGAAGTTTATTTTAGGATATTCTCCTAATTAAAAGTCACGACTAATTAATGCCAACAATGGAAAGACTTCTCAAAGAACATTAATCTGCTGGAAATAACATCCAAATCTCAGCATTCTCTCTTTAAAAAGAGAGATACGTTATATAAACTTAGTTCTAAATATGAACTGCACTTTAAGTAAAATATCGCAAGAATAATTCGAGATATTTGTAGTACTTACGTATCAATGAATGGCGATCGATTACAGAATAATCATGAGAGTATCATCAAAAATATGTCAGAGAAGTCATTAGTTACGGTCATCAATGTTGTGAATTTATATCCCGCTGAGGTTAATTTTACCTTTTAGTCTTGCGGGATCGATTACAATACCAGTGAAGTACCAGGGTCGATTTATATTCCTGTTAAATATCCTTCTTTCGTTTACATTTCACGTTAAGGTGAAGACAAGATTTCAAATAAATCACAACCCAACTTCCGGTACTATTTTGTGTGGATCGGGCGGAAGAATTTCCAGTTTATGAATGCTGCGATCGACGGAAAAATCGCTTTTTTTTTCTCTTCTTCACAGCTGTGAATCGTGGAGTGGATATTTTTTCCTGTGCAACCGCACTTGTGTATCTTAATTTGTTTAACAATTAATGAAATTGGAGCTGCTGTGTTTTAATTATTTAAATTTACCTTCATAGCGAAAAGAACCGAACTATCTCTAATCATACTCAATGCCTACCCCACCTTGTCATCTCTCTCCTGCCTCCCCCCTATCATCTGTATTATGATTATTCTATCCCCAATCGCTCCCTCCTGCACCCCTCTATCCTTCCCCACCTCGTGACTTATCGATCATCACCCTTCGACCCGACCTAACTTATTTTCTGACAGATGCAGGCTGTCTCCCCATCCTCTTATCTCCTGCTCCCCATACAATCTTGCAAACCCTTGGTTGACAGAAACTGTATGGAAGCCTGTTGTAAATATGTTTTTGTGCTTGTGTTTGTCCCCTTCCCCCACACCATTTAACAACCAGTGTTGGTTTATTTACATCCCTGTAACTTAGCAACTCAGCAAAAAAGACTGATAGAATAAGTACCAGATTTAAAAAATAAGTACTAAGACCAGTTTGTCAAACTAAACCCTTCATGGCAGTGCCTCAGCATGGACACAGTCCACTGATTGAGACAGGCAAAAGAAGTTGAAAATCTGCCCTACCCCCACCTCCTCTCTCACATTTTAAGCCCTCATCCCCTAGCATAAAGCCAACTCTGCTCCCTCAGGGCTCGAGTCTTGCAAACTGCATGGCAACATCAGTAGTGCTGATGGTATGGAAAGAGCACTTAATACACATGATAAAATGTTTGATATTAGGAAGGGCATATATAATGATAGGAGAATAATTTAAGAGTAAACCAACTTTATTTAATTACTATTTCATTAATGATATTCACTAATAGTCAGCGTAGGAGTGGCTGTGTGGTAAGTAGCTTGCTTACGAACCACATGGTTCCGGGTTCAGTCCCACTGCGTGGCACCTTGGGCAAGTGTCTTCTGCTATAGCCTCGGGCCGACCAAAGCCTTGTGAGTAGATTTGGTAGACGGAAACTGAAAGAAGCCCGTTGTATATAAATTGTATATGTGTGTGGGTGTTTGTCCTCTCAACAATCGCTTGACAACCGATGCTGGTATGTTTACATCCCCATAACTTAGTGGTTCGGCAAAACAGACCGATAGAGTAAGTACTAGGCTTCCAAAGAATAAGTCCTGGGGATGATTTGCTCGACTAAAGGCGGTGCTCCAGCATGGCCGCAGTCAAATGACTGAAACAATTAAAAGAGAGAGAGAGAGAGAGTAAAGAGAATGATGTCAGAACTCAAGATATAAATCTCATAGCTGAGATATTCTGTATGCTAGACATGTTCAACCCACACCAGCATGCAAAACAGCCATGGAAACATTGATGAGGATGATTCACAAATTATATCATCCAATTTGTATTTATATTGGTTTCAAATTTTGGTACAACGCCAGCAACTGGTACTATTTTATTGACCCTGAGAGAAAATGATTTACCACAAGCATCACAGTGATATGGTTTTTCTCCTGTATGAATATGTGGTTAGATAAACTAACATTTTGAGAAAAACATTTACCACAAATAGTGGTGATATGGCTTCTCTCCTGTATGATTGAGTTTGTGTTCAGTTAAGTATTTTGCTTGAGAGAATGATTTACCACAGATATCACAGTAATATGGTTTCTCACCTGTATAGATGTGCTTGTGAGTATATTTAAGTTTCCACTCTGAGAGAATGATTTACAAGATATCACACTCATATGGCTTCTCTCCTGAATGAATATGTTTGTGCTTAGTTAAGTTCCCTGGCTCAGAGAATGATTTACCACAGTATGCATGTTGTGTATGTGATGTGACAAGTTATTTGCTTGAGTGAATGATTACCACAAATATTACACTCGTATTGCTTCTCCCCTGTATGAATGTGTCTGTGTTTAGTTAAGTTACCTGGTTCATAGAATGATTTACCACAGATATCACAGTGATGTGATTTGACTCTTGTATGAATGTGTAAGTGACTAGTTAAATGATTTGAGAGAATGAATTATCACACATATGACAGTGATATGGTTTTCTCCAGTATGAATATGTTTGTGAATAGTTAGATTACCTTTTCCAGAGAATGGCTTTTTACAGATATCACACTGGTATGACATTTTTCAACCTCTTCAGCATCTCATCAGAAAAATCAATTCTTTTAGAATGATTTTCATACAATTCATTTTCCATAATTTTTTGTTTTACCACAATAGAAACATAGCCTTCTTTCTTTTTGTTTTTATTTCAAACAAATTTATTTTATTCTTAGCGAATATTTCTACCACTGTATTTCTATCCAAGTTATGTGTGTTGATATTTACATATGTGCAAACTCTTTTGTAAATTTACATGAACATTATCTATATGTAGATAGGTTGATATCACACAACAATATCCTTCTTTAATTCATAAATAAGTTTCTGGTTAAATAGAATATTTAATTTCTCACAGAATTATTTTCGATATTGATGCAATTACTCTTCTGTAGAAACACACAAATGTTTATTTAAGTGACTTTTTTGAGAGAAGGATTTTCCACAAATATCACAGTGATATGGTTTTTCTCCTGTATGAATACGTATGTGGTTTGTTAAGGTACTGTTTCGAGAGAATGACTTACCACAGATTTCACAGTGATATGGCTTCTCTCCTGTATGAATATATTTGTGTTCAGTTAATTGACTTCTTTGAGAGAAAGCTTTCTCACAAATATCACAGTGATATGGTTTCTCTCCTGTGTGTATACGTCTGTGGTTAGTTAAGGTCATAACACGGGAGAAAGACTTATCACAGATATCACAATGATATGGTTTTTCTCCTGTATGAATGTATATGTGGTTAGTTAAGGTAGTTACAAGAGAGAATGATTTGCCACAAATATTACAGTGATATGGTTTCTCTCCTGTATGAATGTGTTTGTGTTTAGTTAAGTTACCTGGTTCAGAGAATGACTTACCACAGATATCACAGCAATATGGTTTCTCTCCTGTATGAATGTGTATGTGACTAGCTAACTTATTTGTTTGAGAGAATGATTTACCACAGATGTTGCAATCATATGGTTTTTCTCCTGTATGAATGCGTTTGTGTTTAGTTAAGTTAGACCCATCAGAGAATGATTTTCCACAGATATCACAGTGATATGGTTTTTCTCCTGTATGAATACGTTTGTGGTTTGTTAGAGTAACCACACGAGAGAATGATTTATCACAAATATCACACTGATATGGCTTCTCTCCTGTATGAACATGTCTGTGGTTAGTTAATGTAGTTACATGAGAAAATGCTTTACCACAGATATTACAGTGACATGACTTCTCCCCAGCCTGAGCACATTTGTGAATAGTAAAGTCATGCTTTTCAGAAAAACTTATTTTACAGATATCACATTTGTATGATGTTTTTCCAATTTCTTCTACAAAACCAATCCTTTTAGAATGAGTTTCAGATAATTCATTTTCCATATTATTTCTTCTCTCACCACTATATACCGTCTCTTTCCATTGCTTTTTTAAATCCACAAGAAATAGTTCTTTTACTCTACTCCAATCAAAAGTGGTCTTTGTAGATATCTGAAAATGTTGCTAATGCAATTGTAAAATGTTTCCAACTTTAATTAGAATACCAAAAATCATTTTGTACACATTCTAGGCATCAGAAAAATTTTGCTAATAATCCCACCCAGAGGAAATACTTTACAATAATTCTTGGTTACATCTCATCTGCACATCTTCCATCAGACTTCAAGAGATGATAAATATTGATGTTGCATCTGATGTATACAAATATTTTAGTCCAATATTCTCTGATATTCTGAAATAATAAAGAAACAGTTTAAGGCACAGAAGATACTTAAAAACAGAGATTCTTCTGTGGAAATTTCACTGCATTCCAATACTGATAAGGATTTCAGAAAAATTTAATAATAAACTTGTTATAAACCTTTAAAACATTTGAAATTTTTGATAATTTTATTCAATCAGAAACCTCCATTAACAACATACTGGAAATAGCAATTGCCACGTGTTGTTGATTTTATGGAGAGCACCATCTTTTTGTTTAATGAATAAAAAGAATTTAATAAAAGCAAACAAAAACATTAGGGTTATGGCTCTCTCTCGCTCTCATACACACACACTAATAAAATTAAACTTCTGCACAGTTTCCAATATAAAATTGTACTCTCTAGGTATTGGACATCAGGAGACTAAGAAAGGGTGCTGAAAAGATCCTGGTTTTAAGGGTGTCGCGAAAGGCCTGGTTGGAGGCCCAACCTTCCAAGCTCTGTTACAGGGTTTAGGAAAATGAAGGACCGCTGCAATAAGTATGTGAATCTGGGAAGGGAAAACGTTGAGTAAAATCAAAATTAACTGATCCTCCTGTATTTTCTTTTACCCAAAGCCAAGAACTTTTCGGCACCCCTCGTATATAGTGGAGACACCTAACTAAGATGCCATGCATCAGTATTGAATCTGGAACTGTGTGATTGTGAAGGAACGCAGGAGTGGCTGTGTGGTAAGTAACTTGCTTACGAACCACATGGTTCCGGGTTCAGTCCCACTGCATGGCACCTTGGGCAAGTGTCTTCTACTATAGCCTCGGGCCGACCAAAGCCTTGTGAGTGGATTTGGTAGACGGAAACTGAAAGAAGCCCGTCGTATATATGTATATATATGTATGTGTGTGTATGTTTATGTGTCTGCGTTTGTTCCCCCAACATCGCTTGACAACTGATGCTGGTGTGTTTACGTCCCCCGTAACTTAGCGGTTCGGCAAAAGAGACCGATAGAATAAGTATTAGGCTTACAAAGAATAAGTCCTGGGGTCGATTTGTTCTACTAAAGGCGGTGCTCCAGCATGGCCACAGTCAAATGACTGAAACAAGTAAAAGAGTAATAACACAGCTATTGCTGCGCTCATCATCAAATGTGTTCCTCTTTCCGATGATATGATGTAAGTTGAGGGCAATATCTTTTACGAATAAGTCAAAGGATCAGATAAAAATTGCCTTTAGGGGCTCGTTGTTGCTGTTTGACCCCAAGTCAGCCTTGACTGAAGAAATCTTCGATGAATGGGTGGTTTCTGCAATTGTTATGTAGTTTTTGGGTCATCATCTATAATACTGCTGACACCGAAATTATTTTACTGTAAAGCTCATAACTTTACGTGTTGCTGTTGTGGGAGTCGAGCTGAAGCGAAACTTAGCTGAGATGCGAAAGTGTTATTTTAATAAACAGTTGGTGATATGAAATGTACACAAGTTCAAAATTGCATACTACTTTTATTAGAATTTTCCCAGTTGTGCTATATAAAGTAGTCTTTAGTTTTGATATGAATTTGAAAATTTACAAGGATTGATTTCAGGAGGTCTCGGTGTATTTCTTAGAATATTTTGAACTAAACTACAAAATTATCAAAGTCAATCTAGGACAACGTAGTTTGAGCGACGAGAAATAGCAGCTAAATCACAGTCTGTTATATAAAATAGCATACATTAAATAATCCTTGCCCTTGATATAAACTATGCTTTAGATAAAAAATAATTCAATATGTTTATTATAGTACTTACAAATCAAGTGTAGTTAGAATACAAAGTGGACAAGTTCGGAGAAAAACTCGGGTGGTTTCTCGTTACGGTCATTTAGGTTCTGAGTTCAAATCCTCCTGAGGTCAATTTTACCTTTCAGTGTTCCGGGGTCGATAAAATTAAGTGCCTGGAGAAGATTTATATTCTTATAATTCTTCCTCGATATAAATGGCATTACTATAAAAGACAGAAGAAAATAATATGTCAGGCGTCTCCGTACAGTGAAAGAGATGAAGATAGAAAGAATAATTAATTTCAACATAACTTCCGGTATTACAGCGTTTGGGACTGGCGGAATAATTTTACTTTCACAGCTGTGTTGCGACTGGCGGAAGAATCTTTTATTTATTACTTGTTTCAGGCATTGGGCTGCAGCTATGCTGGGACATTGCCATGGAGGGTTTTAGTCGAAACAAATAACCCCACTACTTTTTTTTCAAGCCAGGTAATTGTTCTATCGGTCTCTGTTTTTGAGGTGATATAAACAAATCAACACCGGTCGTCACTCTGTGGTGGGGACAAACACAGAGACGACGGGCTTCTTTCAGTTTCCATTTATTAAATCCATTCACAAGGCTTTGTTGAATGCAGTGCTATAGTAGAAGACACTTGTTCAAGGTATAGTAGGACTGAACTCTAAACCATGTGTGTTGGGAAGCAAGCTTCTTAATCACACTGGTATGGTTGCGACCTAAGATTTAACCATTGGTATGTGTTGTAGAAAATTGTGGTGATGTTGATCAACGGAAGTTATCCAGGTAGTTAGTAAACAAAACCTCCCTGTGGGTGCTGGAAGGAGTGCTTAAAATAGGTAAATTATGCAAGGGAGATAACTCCCATAAGATCAGTCCACTTTAGGACATCGGTGACATTGGACATAAAGGCGGCGTAGATAATCTCAGTTATTCCTCTGCTACTAGTATTGGCAGTTTTATTCCTCTGCTACTAGTATTGGCAGTTTTATTCCTCTGCTACTAGTATTGGCAGTTTAAGAGGAAGGGCTAACTGATTTCTAGTGAGTGGTAAAGGGTAAAAAAACTCAGTTCTAATGTTATTCCTGTACAAAAGAGGCAGAATTTTTAGAATTGCTAGTCCACTTCATGAAGGAAAACAGCACGGGTTTGAGCAGGGGAGAAAATGTGAAAAAAAAATCGTATTTTCTGTTGGATGAAACACAGGAATACTAAAAATATGAAAGGAAAATCCTCGCCTAGTTCCGTGCTCTTTTTGTTCCCTTCGAGGTAGGGATAGCGATGCTAAAGAATCCTTGTAAACCGAGCAAGACAGCGGTAGCGCTGCCAACAGAAGTAAATTTTTCTGCGACTTGCCAAACCAAATATTACGTTTTTTGGAGATTCTTTTGAAAGTCGGCATTTGAATTCTATGTTAACAGACACAGAAGAGTGTGCATGAATAAGATGAAGAAAACATGTGATTGAAATTGAGAGAGAGAGAGAGAATTTTGTGTGTGTGTATACTAAAAATAAAGAGAAGGAAAGGATTGAGATTTAAGAAAAAAAAAAAAAGAAGAGAAATTAAGATTGGTATGACTATATATTTGTTCCCGCCTACCCGACACTTTTTCGTCATAACATTCTGGAAAATGTATGCTTTTAAATGAAATTTCTCAGAGATACGTTTTGGAAAGTGTAGAATGCAATTATGTTGACAAAGAAAGAAAAAAAAAGAGAAATTTTTGGATCGTTCTCCTCCTTCATCCAGACTTTATTACCATCAATTCTTGTAACTTAATTTTTTTTCACTATTTTCCAGATTTATATGTTTGAAACATCAATATTACGTAATCTACACTTCCGTAATCATATTTCAGCAAAATGTCATTCAAAATACATCCATTTATAAAAAAGTGCTTGAAGTAACAATGTTGGAGTTAGGAGTAGAGTGGGGAGACTGAACAGAAAACCTATCGAAAATTTTGTTGTTAATGATATCAATATAATCATCATCTACATTACTGAAAATGTATCTCAGTAAAATTTCTCATCAGAAAATTAAAAGTAAAATCAGAGGTGGGGCATTAATGTGTAGTTGTGCCCTGAGAGGGAACGAAGAAATAAACTGAAAATAGTTCCTTGCAAAAATGACATAGACGGCTATAATATATAATAAATAAATAAAAATTGGTAGAATAAACAGGATGAATAGAATTTATGAAACTCTCGACCACTGAATCGCTTAGTAACTTCTGCCGATTAGAAATCAAGAAATAAAAATTCTGGCAAGGAAACCAATCTGGCCGAAGCACATACTTAAAAATAATTCTTCCACCGGTTTCAGCACAGCCGTAGTAGTAATATTATTCCGCAGGCGGCCACTAAACAAAGTAACACCAGAAGCTGCATTATTTGTCTTCGTGTATTTTATCTTGTTATGAAAATTTTGACCTATTCCAAGTTCCAACTAGATTGATATGTAAGTATTATGAGAATATTAAATTCTTAGTTCGATATTTTACTCCAAGCAGAGCATTATCTTAATCTATCCTTCATTTAATGACATAATTGGTGTGATTTTGCTGCTATTTCTCGCAGACCTTACCACCCCATTCATTCGTTAGTTTTGCTGTTTTAATTTGAGAATATTCTATTTTACAAATTTTCGAATATTTATTTCGTTATGTCAAGCGAAAATTATAATTAATTTTTAAAATCATTTTTGAATTTCCGATTCCAATTCATAATGGAATCATGGCGGAATTTTGGAATTGCTCCCCTTCGAAGTCCCAAAACTCAAGAGAATGGAAAAGCGTAATTTTTTCTCCTTTCTTCTTTTTTTGTGGAGTGCACGGTTTATAAGCAAGAACATTATTTATATATTGTTTTTCTTTTCCATTTATAAATTTATACGCGACAGTTAAAATGAAACCACCGATAATGGAATATGTATAAAAATGACTTGGAAATCTTGGATAATGCCCGAAACATATAAGTGGAAACTGATTTTTTGTCTTTTAGCTGTTTTAGTCGTTGGATTGTGGCTGTGCTGGGGCACAACCTTCAAGGGTTTTGTTTACCCTCTGTATATATTTTGGGTACTTATTTGGTTCTTATTCTCTTAGTCTGTTTTGTCGAGCTGCTAGATTCTTAGGACGTAAACAAACCAACACTGGTTGTCACATTGTGTTGGGACGTGCCGATCTCTAATGGTGGAGGGAACCTGTGGAAAAGGAGGACCCAGGAAGACATGGGATGCGGTGGTGAAGCATGATCTTCGAACGTTGGGCCTCATAGAGGCAATGACAAATGACCAAGACCTTTGGTGATATACCGTGCTTGCGACGACCCGTCAAACCAAGTGAAATTGTAGTCATCGCTGATACCAGTGTCATATAACTGGCACCCATGCTAGTTGCACGTTTGTTTTGTTGTTTGTTTGTTGGCACACCGTCGCTTACGACGTCGAGGGTTCCAGTTGATCCGGTCAATGGAACAGCCTGCTCGTGAAATTAACGTGCAAGTGGCTGAGCACTCCACAGACACGTGTACCCTTAACGTAGTTCTCGGGGATATTCAGCGTGACACAGTGTGACAAGGCTGACCCTTTGAATTACAGGCACAACAGAAACAGGAAGTAAGAGTGAGAGAAAGTTGTGGTGAAAGAGTACAGCAGGGTTCGCCACCATCCCCTGCCGGAGCCTCGTGGAGCTTTTAGGTGTTTTCGCTCAATAAACACTCACAACGCCCGGTCTAGGAATCGAAACCGCAATCCTATGACCGCGAGTCCGCTGCCCTAACCACTGGGCCATTGCGCCTCCACTAGTTGCACGTGAAAAACACCTTTTGAACTTTGGGCCTCACAGAAGCAGTGACAAGTGATTGAAACCTTTGGCAATATACTGTGCTTGAGAAAACCTGTCAAGCCAAGTGAGATTGTAGTTGTGCTAAATGCTGGTTTCAAGTAACTGGCATCTGTGCTTGTGGCACGTAGAAAACATCCACTACAGTCTTGGAATGGTTAATGCGAGGAAAGGCATCCAACCGTAGAAACCATACCAAACCAGATTCGAACCTGCTGCAGCTCCCCAGCTTACCAGTTTCCAGTCAAACTGTCCAATCCATGCCAGCATGGAAAACACACGTTAAATGATGATGATGAAGCTTTGGTTGGCCTGGGGCCTATGGTAAATGACACTTGCCTTGGGAGCTGTGCGGTAGGACTAAACTTGAGACTTTGTGGTTGCAAAGTGAACTTTTATGAATATTGATGTATATCTATCCTGACAAGACAGGAAGGGCATCTGGAGTAGAAAATCAGCTTCATCAAATTCTGTCTGGTTTATTCATGGATGGAAAAGTGGATGTTAAAATGTTGATGATGATATATGTATGTATATATATATATATAGGTAAATGATAGGGTTGCCTCACTACATAACCTCAACCTCCACAATGACTCATTACATAACCTCCACACAATAAAACAACGGCTAACTAGCCCAACAGAATTGCTTCTTGTATTTGTTGCTCCATTCTCCACATGACGCATGCGTACGAACAACCATGCTACATGGCAGTGAAACATGGGCTGTAACTGCTGAGGACATACGTAAGCTCGCAAGGAATGAAGCCAGTATGCTCCGTTGGATGTGTAATGTCAATGTGAATACCCGTCAGAGTGTAAGTATCTTGAGAGAAAAGCTGAACATTAGAAGCATCAGTTGTGGCGTGCAAGAGAGACGATTGCGCTGGTATGGACATGTGGTGAGAATGGAGGAGGATAGCTGCGTGAAAAAGTGCCACACCCTAACAGTTGAGGGAACCCGTGGAAGAGGTAGGCCCAGGAAGACCTGGGCTGAGGTGGTGAGGCAAGACCTTCGTACATTGGGCCTCACCGAGGCGATGACTACGGACCGAGACCTTTGGAAATGGGCTGTGCGTGAGAAGACCCGGCAAGCCAAGTAAGATCGTTGCCAGTGCCCCTGGACTGGTTCTTGTGCGGGTGGCACATGAGATGCACCATTTTGAGCGTGGCCGTTGCCAGTACCGCCTGACTGGCTCCTGTAGGATTTTCGAGCGAGATCGTTGCCAGTGCCCCTGGACTGGCTTGTGCGGGTGGCACATAAAAGACACCATTTCGAGCGTGGCCGTTTTCGTGCGGGTGACACGTAAAAGCACCCACTACACTCTCTGAGTGGTTGGCGTTAGGAAGGGCATCCAGCTGTAGAAACTCTGCCAAATCAGACTGGAGCCTGGTGTTGCCATCCGGTTTCACCAGTCCTCAGTCAAATCGTCCAACCCATGCTAGCATGGAAAGCGGACGTTAAACGATGATGATGATGATGATGATATATATATATATATATATATATATATATATGGGTTCAGTCCCACTGCGTGGCACCTTGGGCAAGTGTCTTCTACTATAGCCTCGGGTCGATCAAAGCCTTGTGAGTGGATTTGGTAGACGGAAACTGTAAGAAGCCTGTCGTATATATGTATATATATATGTGTGTTTGTGTGTCTGTGTTTGTCCCCACCAACATTGCTGGTGTGTTTATGTTGCCGTAACTTAGCAGTTCGGCAAAAGAGACTGATAGAATAAGTACTAGGCTTACAAAGAATAAGTCCTGGGGTCGGTTTGCTCAACTAAAGGCGGTGCTCCAGCATGGCCACAGTCAAATGACTGAAACAAGTAAATGAGTAAATGAGAGTAAATATATGAATACATGATGAGTTACTACACAATTTCCATCTACCAATTCCGCTCACAAGGTATTGGTTGTCTCAAGGCTATAGAAGATACCTGGCCAAGTTGCCACACAGTGGGGTTGAATCTGGGGTGTCTTAGTAGTTTGCAAATCTATAAATTTTACAAAAAGTTATAAAAGGAGTAAAAAATGTTGATGCTACTTGTGAAATTCGAACCCACATCTTTTGTAAACATGACAGGTGCTCTACCGTTGTACTAAAGCAATACTTTTACATAAGGTTATATGTTACTTATATTACAAATGAAAAAGTAAAATTTAGTTGATCAGATAAAGAATTTATCTACATTTTACAGTATGAAAATATAAAATTTCCACTGTTGAATCTCTGCATTTGAAGTAAATTTGATATGTTGTATTGTTTTTTTTTCTATTATTTCATAATATTAAAGTGAAATAATATTGGTTTCAAATTTTGGCACAAGGCCAGCAATTTTGAGAGACAGGGTAAGTCAATTACACCGACACCAGTGTATAACTGGTACTTATTTTATTAACCCCTGAAAGGATGGAAGGCAAAGTCAACCTCAGCAGAATTTGAACTCCCAATGTAAAGACAGATGAAATGTTGCTAAGCATTTTGTTTAGCATGCTAATGATTCTGCCAGCTCCATTGCCTTAAGCTGAAATAATATTAAGGTAGCAAGCTGGTAAAATAGTTGGCAGACAATATGTTTAGTGGTACTTCTTCCAGCTTTGCATTCTGAGATCAGATGCCACCAAAATTGACTTTACCTTTCAGTCTTGATAAAATAAGTGTGGCACCAACACTGGCAGGGTCACCAAGTAATTTGCAAGACAAAGATTCTTTGAGAGGAGAGGTGATCTTGTGTCAGATGATGAATCTATGAAATTTTATGTTCAGGATGTCCATAAATTACCTAAACCGGACTGCATCTTCTAATTCACTGGTTTGGGAAAGTTTCATCAAGAAACTCTCAAACACTCAACCCCCTAATGGGCAATGCACCATCTTCATAGAAAATAACTTTTGGTTGCAAGTGGTACAACTTCAGTTGCAAAAATGTCTTTTTATGAATTTCTCAAATTGTCAAATGAATTTTTGAACACCCTGTATATTCTGGTTTGAAAGATACTTTGTAAATATCTCATAAAGGAACTAATTCTCTTGCTTGGAAGATTTATTTAATAATACTATCATTTCTTTTATAACCTCACTCTATTGAATTTTGATGGTTCTTCCCCTCTGTTATGCAAAATCTCACAGAGCACTGGGGTTGATGAATTCGACTAACCTCCTCTCAAATTTCAGGTCTTGTGCCTAGAATTATTTCAGAATATTTGAAAATAGTCTAAAAGAATTTTTTAAATTTTTATTTCAGATACATCATCATCTTTCAAAGATCAACAAAAGAGATTATGAAGAACACGTACCACTTTATTAATCTGTGAAATTAACAGCAGATTTTCTGTTTCACTCTGTGGAATGTGTCCACTATGATTCTTGCATTTGGACAAATTTACCATTAAGATATAATTGTTTTCCCTGCCATAATTTCAAAAAACCTGGATATGTTTTGAAAAATATATTTATTTTTAGCTCTATTTCACTTGTTGGTTTCTTACCATATGATAAGACAGTTTCCATCATTATAAACTATCTTGGCGTAGTTATTTCAGAAATGATTGTATTCTACTAAAATCATCTTGCGATCTTCGCAACATCTTTAAATATCAACAAAGATCACAGCTTATGGAAATACAGCAATAGAAATATTTGTTAAGAATAACGGAAAAAAAGAAAAAGAGACAAAAAAAATCCTTTCACCTGGGAAATATCCTTGTGTTGTGCAAAAGACGAAAATTATGGAAGATGAATTATGTGAGAAGGAAGTTAAATATGAAAAACAATCAAAGCATATTAAGTCATATCTCTGTGATATCTGTAAAAAGTCATTCCCCCGTAAGAGGAATCTTGCTGAACATAAACACATTCATACAGGAGAGAAACCATGTAACTGTGATATCTGTGGGAAAGCTTTCTCTCATCGAAGCAATTTAATTAGGCACCGATATATTCATACAGGAGAAAGACCCTATCATTGTAATATCTGTGGTAAATCATTCTCACAAACGAACCACTTAGCTAGTCACATACACATACACACAGGAGAGAAATCATATCATTGTCATACTTGTGGTAAATCATTCTCTGAAAGTAGTCAGTTAACAACTCATAAACGTGTTCACACAGGAGAGAGGCCATATTACTGTGAAATCTGTGGCAAATCATTCCCACAAAGTGGTGGCTTAACCACACACAAACGTATTCATACAGGAGAGAAGCCATATCACTGTGATATCTGTGGTAAATTATTCTCTCGAACAAGTGACTTAACTAAACACAAACGCGTACATACAGGAGAAAAGCCATATCAATGTGATATTTGTGGTAAATCATTCTCTCAGACAAATCACTTAAATACACACAAACGCCTCCATACAGGATAGGAACCATATCGTTGTAATAATTGGTTAATCATTCTTTCAAGACAAAAATGTGTTCTTGGGGAATAAAAGCTTCATCATTGCAGAGTCTGCTAAATCATTCACACAAAATACTGTCAGAATAGTTTTAATACAAGCGAATAACCCTATAATAGTGATAAAGGGTAAAAGACCCCCTTCTGTCAAGAATGACCATGGGATTGCACCTAGAAAGTTGCCCTCTGAGGTACAAGTCTGGGCAAGGTTGTTTTATGGAAGACCAGCAGTCACCCATGCATACCATCCTCTCCTCTCCATACCACTGATGTTATCCAAGGGAAAGGTAATGGTCGATACAGCTTGGCACCAGTGACATCACAACTTATTTCTACAGCCGAGTGAACTGGAGCAACGTGAAAATAAAGTGTTTTGCTCAAGAACACAACACAGCCTGGTCCAGGAATTGAACTTGCTACCTCATGATTGTGAGCCTGATGCTCGTAATTGTGGGACAGCGATTTCTGAGTATTATATATTTTATATAACCACATCTGCAGCTGTGGTGGTACATTAATTTATTACTGTGATACTTTTAATGATAACATTCTTTCAGAATACTCATATACATACATTATTGATTTACCTGATATTGTGGGTAAATAATTGAGAAATATATTCTTTATCCCTTTAGCATTTAAACTGGTTATTAGCCAGTCCAAATATTCTCCCTGTTTTATGTTCAAAATGGCAAGATCCAGCTTCTGGTGCCTACCCTACAATGTCATTCTAAAAATAATCACTTCATTGAAATCTCAAAGTTGCAAGATAATGCATGATTAATTCAAAACCATTAAGCAATGTGAATAAACAAGCATTACACATGACAGAGTGAAGGCGTATGGCTTAGTGGTCAGGATATTTGGTTCACAATAGTAAGGTCATGAGTTCGATTCCTGGCGACACGTATGCTTTATCTCATGTTGCTCCAGTTCACTCAGCTGGCACAAAAATGAGTAGTACCTGTATTTCAAAGGGCCAGCCTTGTTACTCTCTGTCATATTGGATCTCCCTGAGAACTACGTTATGGGTACATATATCTGTGGAGTGCTCAGCCACATGCACGTTAATTTTATGAGCAAGCTGTTCTGTTGATCGGATCAACTGGAACACTTGACAGAGTAGTCTGTATGATAAAAGATTTAAAGATCAGGAATAACATCACTACTACAGTTATTATGCTACAAATAAGAAAAAAAAAATTCTTGGGGTGTTTGGATGGGCAACTTGTTATCACCTTGATACTTTGGTTGATGGAATTAGTTCAATGCTGGATACTCCTCATGGTGCACTTTTCAAGTTTATCCAGTATGTAACTTATTCAACCCACCCAAAGTATCAACATGAGAGTTGGATAATAGACTGCCTATCCTTGATACCAAAACTATATAGAAAAGATAATTCATTGAACCATTATAGAATATATCTATGAGATTTTATGTACAGGATGTCCATAAATTATCTAAACTGGACTGCCTCTTCTAATCCACTGGTTTGGGCAAGTTTTGTCAAGAAACTCAAACACTCAACCCCTAATGGGCAGTGCACCATCTTCATAGAAAATAACTTATAGCTGCAAGTGGTGCAACTGCAGTAGAAAAAATGTCTTTTTATGAATTTCTCAAATTGTCAAATGAACCACTGGTCTTATTCTCCCATCGCTTGTTATCTCCTCTGTGCAGCCCAGAATTTTGATGTCTGACATTAACATTATTTTGTGAATTTTCTTAATAAACTGAAAAATCTAAATAAACTTTGTTTACTCTAATTCTTTATGATGCATAGCTGTGTGGTTAAGAAGTTTGATTTGGAACTTTGGGACCATGTAGTTAGGGGTTCAATCCCAGTGCATGGATGGACTTTCAGCTAGTGTCCTGCACATTTCTGCAAGTCAACAAATACCTTGTAAGTGAAACTGGAAGAACGATGCTGAGAAGATTATTTGTGTATGCATACATATATATTCATTAACATCATTTAATGTCCATTGTCCATGCTGGCATGCGTTGAACAGTTTGACCAGATCTGGTAAACTCCACCAGACTGCAGTCTGATTTGGCATGGCTTTTATGACTGGATGCCTTTCCTAATGCCAACCACTTTATAGAGTGTGCTGGGTACTTTTACGTGACACCAGATGGTGACACCAGTTCGATTCCAGGCAGTGGTAAGAAAAAGAAGAAGAAGAAGGGGCGACGACAACTGCAGTCAGATAGCTGCAACCAGTAAAAGAATATATTACATAAGCTTCACAATTAATCTAAAAGTTGCTGGCTAACGTTTTGTGAACATCGTTTTGTATGTGTGGATAACAGGAAGCAGTGTTGATAGTTGTTAGATACAAGATAGGTCCTGGGAGAGAGAGAGAGAGAGCTGAACTTAGCAAGAAGCGAGTTCTGTCTTGTGTCTTCTGTGTAGAAGTGGATTTAAAACAGACAACAAATATGTAGGCTTTAACCATGGGATTACCGCTTACAAAATGATGCCAGCTGCCACCTCTTGCAACTCTAACTCCTGCACAGAAGTGGTTCTGTGCTTCTAAACCTTCTCTAAAGGCGTCATCTACATTAAGATCACCTCATACCCCCATCTTACTTTTCAGCATCATGCAAATAACATCCTCAAAATATTTTTTTATACCAGACCACACAATTTTTAATAATAACAGCAGGAATATTGTAAATATTCAGTTTTCTACATCGGTGAGACCTGCCCTACAATACTTCTAATTCAAAAGTTTCACACCATATTTTAACATTTCAAAATTTGTTTCATTTTTTTTTTAATATTATTAATTGTAACAAAGACATTTTTTCCATTTATCAGAACATCTTATTGATTATTATCCTGATAGAAATTTTGAAAGATTTAAAATTTAACCTCCTCCCACCACGTATGTGTGTGTGTAAAGGGAGAATGCTGGCCTGCTTGCTTAGCTAGTTGGGTGGCATCATTTGCAAGCTAAAACAATGCAAAGTGCATTGTGACCAGTGATGTATAACATTATATATATATATTTCCCTATGAATATTTTCACGATAACTACTTGATAAATTCTTATATAAGAGTTTATCCTATTATTTGTGTGTATATATATATATATATATATATATATATATATATGCGAGTAAAAATAAATACAAAAGAGGTGGTTTTTTTTGTATGATTGTGTATAGAGGAATATATTATTTTGTTTAAAAGAGTTCCAACACTGTCTGTTTTTTATGTTTTATTTATATTCCTGCAGAACCAATGTGGGGTATAGAATATGGAATATACAATATATAATATAATATACAATATATAATATAAAATAAAATAAAATAAAAATGGATGGCACCATGAAAGAAAGTATTGAATGTAGATGAAATATTGAGTGTTCAGTATAAAGGATCAAATATATAAATATAAAAATATAAATATATAAAGGCGACTCGAGTTTCAGGGCTATTTCCCTTCGTCATGGCCGGTATGACAGACTTTAACATATATATATGTATGTATGTATGTATGTATGTATGTGTGTGTGTGTGTGTGTGTGTAATCTGTGAAGGCGCATAGCTCGGTGGTTAGAGAGTTGGGATTACGGATCGGGCTGTGTGTTATGTTCTTGAGCAAGACACTTTATTTCACGTTGCTCCAGTTCACTCAGCTGAAGAAATGAGTTGCAACGTCACTGGTGCCAAGCTGTATCGGTCTTTGCTTTTGCCTTAGATAACATCGGTAGCATGGAGAGGGGGAGGCTGGTATGAATAGGCGACTGCTGGTCTTCCATAAACAACCTTGGCCGGACTTGTGCCTTGGAGGGTAATTTTCTAGGTGCAATCACATGGTAATTCTTACTTGTGGCTCAACCCCGGGGAAAAGTATTCTTTCGTGGAAAACTAACAGTTCACCATGAATGCAAGTGTCTCCTCCCCAAACCACAGATGTTTTTCAGGGGTCAATATAGCTTGGCAATACTGACCCCTATATTGACCAATATAGCGTGTCGTTCTAGACTTTGGTGTGAAAGGGCAAAGGGCGGGCATCTGTGTTGTCCGCTGCTCTAACATTTCCGGCCTGGATTGGTTATTGTCTTTTATCAAAATCCGATAGGATGAAAGGCAAGGTTGGTCTTGATGGGATTGTGGGAACATACTTCGAGACGTTCTATGAAACGTTCTAACCACTCTACCAACACGTCAACAAAATCCACACGAACTGAATGTAAGGGACGTGACTCTTTCTTAAAGTAATAAATAAGGGATATAATTCTAAATTTAAATTACTGACAAGGCAAAAAATGTGGTTTTTGTTGTAGTTGTTTGAAAGAGACGTGATTGCAGTTTCTCTCCTTGTAGAACAACATCAAAGAGAATCCTTTAAAGGGTTTACGCTTTTCTAAACGTTGTTTTTGTATAGTTTTTAATTATTATGGCATACCGGTAGTTAGCTGAAAGACGAAGTGTGATCTACAGAACTAATTTCCTGTCCTGACTCACCTTATTGTAGTCCACCATTGGATTTGCAGTTTTGGACCAAGAAAGAAAATGCCTCTATGTAGTTTCTCGATCTCTAAGAAACTGTAGCTAAATCTCCCTCAATTACTATCCTACAATGTCTTGAAAATGGTTAAATGGACAGGACAATTGGATTTTGATAAATTTCTTCCAACCGCTTGAAGTATTTCACCATATTATATAAAAATATGGTTTTGATGTAGTTTTGTATACGAATGAAAAGAATCGCATTAATTTTTCTAGAAATTAATAAATAAAGAAGTTACAAGCACTTAAATTATGTAATTAGTTCGTTGGGATACGAAATGTAAGGGCTAGTACTAGCCCTTACATTTCGTATCCCAACGAACTAATTTGCTTTTCTTTTGACATCTGACAATTCCGCTTCTCTTTCTACAAAACTTCTTTTTACTCATTTACTTGATACCTTCTGACATTTACCACGGGCACTCTATGTGGTAACTTGAACTGCTTGAAATAGCAGCCAAATCAGTCCTTTTTAAGCCTACCCCTTTTCTGTGGTCATGGTAGATATTTAGAACTTCTTCACCACACAGCAATTCCGATTTTACTTCTTGCTCATATAACGTGTGCTATTATCTATCTTCTCCTTGAATAAAACCCATAAACTTTAAATCTTTCTTGAGAGAGAGAGAGAGAGAGAGAGAGAGTAAAATATAGATATACTGATATTACAGAGACGTGACAT
Organism: Octopus bimaculoides; assembly: GCF_046866305.1. Classification (NCBI taxonomy): domain Eukaryota; kingdom Metazoa; phylum Mollusca; class Cephalopoda; order Octopoda; family Octopodidae; genus Octopus; species Octopus bimaculoides. The sequence goes on along the minus strand of NC_142949.1, from coordinate 25,881,472 downwards.
TTCGTCTGTCTTTACATTCTGAGTTCAAATTCTGCCGAGGTCAACTTTGTCGGTGATTCTTACGGGGGTCGATAAAATAAGTATCAATTGAGCAGTGGGGTCAACTTACCCAGTCTTCCGGAATTTCTGGCCTTGTGCCAAAACTTGTAATCAATATTACAGAGACAGATTAAAAAAAAGTTCTTTCTTTCTTTCTCTCTCCCACCCTATGCTTCTTTCTGTTTCGGAAATTTGAAAATTTGTTGTTTTGAAGCTGATGATGATGGTATAGATGAAATAGATGAAATTTGAGGCGGTGAGCTGGCAGAAACGTTAGCACAACAAGCGAAATGCTTAGCGGTATTTCGTCTGCCGTTACGTTCTGAGTTCAAATTCCGCCGAGGTCGACTTTGCCTTTCATCCTTTCGGGGTCGATAAATTAAGTACCAGTTACGCACTGGGGTCGATGTAATCGACTTAACCCCTTTGTTTGTCCCCTCTATGTTTAGCCTCTTGAGGGTAATAAAGAAATTGGTGATAGTATAGATGAAATAGCAGCCAAACATCTCTGAAAGCACATCATATTCTCTTAAAATGCATAGCATTACTTTTATCTTCTAATTTTCTCCGTCGTTTTTTTTATAGTGTCTTGATGTAAGCGCAGTGTGCTCGAATGGTTAAAAAGTTCTCTTTGCAATCACAATGTTGCGGGTTCGATCCCACTGTATGGTACCTCGGGTAAATGTAATTTTCTATAACCTGGGCTGACACATACCTTCTAAGTGATATTGGTTCGATAGGAATAGCACAGAAATCCGTCGGGTGGATTATATTCGTAATTCAAAATGTAGAGCTTTGTCAGGCACACTGTGTCACGCTGATTCTGCTTGTGAAATATATAAATATATAAAAAGTTCATGTATCTGTGGAAAACTCACACATTAATTCAAGAGCAGGTATTTCACTCGATTGAGCAAATGAATCTTCATCGTTGAACGACGGAGATCCTCCACCATATTTTCTCCTCGAATTTCTTCCCATTTGGAGTGTTTTATACTATTTTTATTCTTTTGTACAATCTATCAACAATCTTCTAGAGTCACCTCCCTTAGCCAACCTTATTCTCTAGAATTACCTCCCTTGCGTCTCTCCTGCGTTCTTGTATTTATTTAAATCCCACCCCGCCAAAACACAGGTCCGCAGTAAATGCACAACCCGGTTCTGAAACCATAGCAACAAAAATAACAATACCAAGAACAACAACATCAGTAACTTCAAGAACAACGAATAAAGAACACAACATTGGCGAAAGTAACAAATTTTTGAAATATGTCTTCGAAGAGGACTTCTGTCCGAGATAAAAGGAGTAATAGACTGGGATTTAGTGCATCTTCTATTTCGACTTCGGTCAAGAAAGATTCGGCCAAGATTACTGAAGTGAGTAACTAAATCACTTAATTAATAGCTAATTAATAAATAGTTAAGTAAATGATTAATTGATAGAGCCCGAGGAAACTAATGGCGATGCGTGTTGGCCTAAAATAATGTACACAAGTTCGGGACGTTGGATGCGGTCTGAATAGATGAAGAATCGGACATTTTGGGACTGTTTGACAGACGAAGAAAAGAAAAGTAAAAAAAAAAAGAAATTTTGGAATAGCTATCCCCTACCTTATGGGGAAAGAAAAGGGCACGAAATTGGATTGTATTTATTTATTTATTTACTTCTTGTTTTTTTTTTTAGTATTCCTGTGTGTCATACGATAGTAAAAAAAATATTTTCTTTCGCAAAATTTCCAATTTTTGTTTTTAACATATTTTTAGATTCCTAATTCCATGATCTTTTCGACTCCCATGAGATGGGAATATCTATTCCTAAACTCTGCAAATCTCTCTCTCTCTCTCCCCACTTCCTCATCATCTCTTGTCCACTCCCTCTTCCTCTCTCCAACTCTCCTTTCTTTCTTTGCTTGCTTGCCTCTCTCTCTCTCTCCTCACCTTCTCTCTCACCCTTTCTCTCCATCTTCCTTTTCTTCTCTTTCTCTCAGACAAAGGACAGTCCCCAAAACATTCATCTTCTCCTTATGGCATACCAACTCATCCAACCTTTCCAACGAATTTCACTTTATTCATTTAGAGCTTTGTTCTCCATCACTTCTGTGTATTCCAAGTTTAAACTCCACCTGGATTAACTTTCTTTATGTCATTTCAAGGAGTCAATTAAATATGGTGATGTGTGTGTGTGTACATATATATATATATATATATATATATATATATATATATATATATATATATATATATATATATATATATATATATATATATATATATATATATATATATATATATATATATATATATATATATATATATATATATATATATATATATATATATATATATATATATATATATATATATATATATATATATATATATATATATATATATATATATATATATATATATATATATATATATATGTGTGTGATTGTGGAGGCGCAATGGCCCAGTGGTTAGGGCAGCGGACTCGCGGTCATAGGATTGCGGTTTCGATTCCCAGACCGGGCGTTGTGAGTGTTTATTGAGCGAAAACACCTAAAGCGCCACGAGGCTCCGGCAGGGGATGGTGGCGAACCCTGCTGTACTCTTCCACCACAACTTTCTCTCACTCTTACTTCCTGTTTCTGTTGTGCCTGTAATTCAAAGGGTCAGCCTTCTCACACTGTGTCACGCTGAATGTCCCCGAGAACTACGTTAAGGGTACACGTGTCCGTGGAGTGCTCAGCCACTTGCATGTTAATTTCACGAGCAGGCTGTTCCGTTGATCAGATCAACTGGAACCCTCGACGTCATAAGCGACGGAGTGCCAACAACGTGTATGTGATCCTCCTCCTCCTCTGCCTCCTCATTTTCATCATCATCATCAACTTCCTCCTCTTCATCACCACCATCATCATCCTCATCATCATCATCTTCCTCCTCTTGTACCCCCTCCTCCTTCTCTTCCTCATTTAATGTCCCATTTGCCATGTTGGTACGGGTTGGATGATTCAACAGGAACCAATGAACCAGAGGGCTGTGTCAAGTGCCAACACCTGCTCTGGCATGGTTCTTACAGCTGAGTATCCTTCCTAATGCCAGCCACTGTACAGCATACTGAGTGCTTTTCTTTTTGTAGCACCAGCACTAGTGAGGTTGCTAAGTATTCATAAGACAGGACCTTCTTGACTGGGGAAAGTATAGTATTGGGGGATACAAAAGTATGGCAGAAGGACATACTTCTTGCTGAAGAGGTCAACACATAGCTTCTCCAGCTGGGAAAAAGGGAGAAAGTGAGAGAGAGATGGTGATGGTATACCTTCAAGGTACAACGTGAACATGAGAGAGAGAATATGGATAGAAGAACAGAGAAGGTGGGTAGATGAAGGAGAAAGAGAGAGAGAGAGTGGCAGGTAGGCAAAGAGAGAGAGGAGAGGGAGTGGACAAAAGAGGTTGGGGAGGGGAGAGAGCAAGAGGTTTGCAGAGTTTAAGAATAGATATCTCTATCTCATGGGAGTGAAAAAGACATAGAATTAGGGATCCAAAAATGTTTAAAACGAAAAGTCTATACACACATGAGAGGTGCTGAAAAGTTCCTGGTTTAAGAGTATTACAAAATGTTTGGTTGGAGGCCAAACCTTCTGAGTTTTTTTTACAGGGCTTAAAAAACTGAAGGACCACTGCAGTAAGTGTGTGAATCTGAGAGGGGAATATGTTGAATAAAATCATAATTAACTGATCATCCTGTATTTTCTCTTACCCAAAGCCAGGAACTTTTCAGCACAGCCTTATGTATGTATGTATGTTTGTATGTCTGTATGTATGTATATGGCTAACCAGCTCTTTATGCCCTTGCAGGCTTTAATGACAGAACTTTGTGAAGTATTTTCTTATGATTATTTCTTTTCTTTCTATTTTGCTTCTTCTGTAAAGAGCGAAGTACAAATTGCCAAAACCTGGCAGGCTTACAGATACCTTAACTATGAAATGACACAGCAGCTCCTGAAAGCTTCCTTATCTGAAGTAGAAAAGTAAGTCAGTTTCTAAAAGTTAGGGGCCTTCCTGAAACTCAGTCTGTCTGTCTGTCTCTTTCTCTCTCTCTCTCTCTTTCTCATGTATATGTATATAGATAGTGATGTCATTTTATTATCTAGCTGTGTACCTATCTGTCTCTCTGTTTTTACTCAAAATTTGTCTGTCTATCCCTCTGTCCCCCATCCCAACTCATTGCTTATCACCCCATTCAGTCTAATTTAATCTGTACGTTGCTATGCCTGTTTCTCTAATTAGTACTCTAACTGGTACCCTGAACCATCCTCAAGTATTATTTCAAGTTTTTATCACAGCTCAGTTTGGTGAAAAGATCATTGGCACTGGCTAAGCCAAAACCAGCTTTGCTCTGCATAGAACCCCCACTTCCTGACCAGAAGAAGTCATAGTTTTGTTTTTGTAACTTTTCTTGTCCTTGCAGTCATATTTCTGACAGTGCAACAATGCTTACACCACATCGCATCACCTAATTGTAATTTACCAAATTTCTTTCTTTGAGTCTTCCAGATTTGGTTCCTTCCAAACTTGTTCCAATGTTCCAAGAATCAAAACTTTATTTATTGTGTTTTGTTTCTGTCTCTTTCTGTTCACAGAAATGGAATAGATACACCCCCCCCCCCCACTCCACTACTTCTGCCACTGAGTGGTCTATCTCAGCCAGGCTAAGAGAGCAATTTTTATTCCACTATTCCTCCTTCTGTTGGGTCATTATTTGATTGGGACAGGTATCTCAATACCTAAATAGGGCTGCCTGGTCACTTCAGCAGAACTTTGGATATTTATCTCTCTACACCATGCCACTCATGACCATCACACTGAAGTCATCAGTGTCATGTTTCTGGTTAGCGGCATTCAACTTCTCATACCGTTCATCTTCTCTATTTACCTATCATTGTTGAACTTTCACTTCTTGTGCCCCATGCCTTTCCTCTTGTTTTATGTATCCACATTTTCAATCCTTGCACCTTCAACCAAACCCAGCAGAACATCGAGGACTTGATGCCTGGAGAGAGAGAGAGAAAGAGAGAGAGAGAGAGAGAGAGAGAGAGAGAGAGAGAGAAAGAAAGAGAGAGAAAGAAAGAGAGAGAGAGAGAGAGTGGTGGGGTGTGTGTGTGTGGCATCTATTTAATGTATATATGAAAGCAAAGGTTAACTTAGAGTAACCTTTATATAAAAGCAAGGCTTTATTTGATAGTCAGTGACCTTTATCAGCCTTGTCATAACACCATCTCCGAAAGTATGCACAGCTCTTTATAGTTCAACAATGGCAAATGTTTGGTTACTGCACCCTGGAAAATGCTGTCTCTGTCGGTCAATGACAGGGGTTGAGGATCCAACCCCATAAGGGATAATATCTATCCAATATACTGCTGGGAGGGTACCCAATTATTGTTACACTAGTGTTATACCAAGTGCAATAAGTGGGTGCAGGTAAAAGGGGGTTATTTTATCCTAAATTTATATAGCAATAAGAAAATGGAGGGGAATATGAGGTACTCATCAACTTGCAGACACTGTATTCCGTTGATTAATCTGTTTATTTTATAACTAAATTGACAAAAAACACAATATACAGACACTTATGACATACCATGTCATATCAACAATTTTGGTATGCTTGTGCAGCCATCTGTGTATGTGCATCTGAGCACACATATATGTACTCATTATCATCATTTAATGTCTGTTGTCCATACTGGCATGGGTTGGAAGGTTTGACCAGAGCTGGTAAGTTGGGGGCTGCACCAGACTCCAGTCTGATTTGGCATGGTTTCTACGGCTGGATACCTTTCTTAACGCCAACCACTTTACAGAGTGTGCTCGGTGCTTTTACACTGCACAGACACTTTTATGTGGCACTGCACAAGCGCTTTTGCATGACACTGCATGGGTGCTTTTATGTGTCACCACACAGGCACTTTTTTATGTGGCTACATGGGTGCTTTTATGTGATACCTCATGGGTGCTTTTACGTGGCACCACATGGGCACTTTTACGTGATGCTGCATGAGCACTTTTACATGTTGCTACACGGATGCTTTTACATGGCATTCAGGTCTGCTTGATTAGGGCTGCCCTGTAGGTAAACAACAACAACAACAGCAACAACAATCCCCAATATCATTACACTGAATTCAGAAAAAAATGAAAAAATAAAAATCATAAACGAAACAAAAAAAGCAAACTGTAAACAAATACAATATTTTCTTTTGTTTTGCAAGGAAGATGATTTCATTCCTGAAGCTGACTCAACCATCTGTGGACCTGAAGGAAGCAGTAATGTTAGATTATTTTGTGGCAGGTATTTACTGGGCCCACAACCAATCCTACAGCAACGAGCAGTTTTCTGGTTTCTTTTCTTTACTCTATGATCTGTTATGCAACGTCAAAGGTTTGTCCCTTTTCTTTAAATTCTTCCTTTTTTTTCTTTGGGATGGGGGTTGTAAGCATGTAAAACCCTTATCTTTTAAGTTCTTTTTATGGTTTAGTCCAGGTGTTTTCAAACTTTTTGACTTGCGGACCCCTTTATATTTCAGGCTTTACCTTATAAACGCTTATGAAATTTATACATAAATATTTGCTTAAAATAACATATATATTTTACATTTATTTATTTAACCGTATTTAACAAATAGGTTTATTGTCAATTAAAAGATTTCGATTAAAAAACATATATAAAATCAAATTGCCCATAAAAAGTATTTGCTGTCCTTGCGGACCCCCTGTGGTCTGTGGACCACAGTTTGAAAACCCCTGGTTTAGTCAATGGGCTCTGGCCATGCTGTAGCACTGCCTCGAAGGGTTTTTAGGATATCATATCAGCTCTCCTTCCCCTCAGTACTTATTTCAGCCTGTTACTAGTTTTATTGATCTCTGCTTGTAGAACTGTTAAGTTATAGGCTAAAAAGGGACACAACATAAGCAGCAGTGGTTTCTACACCAGTGTAAATATAAATACACACTCACATACTCTCACGTACACACACAGGGAATAATACAAATGGTTTATTCACTTTCTTACAATATACATAGACAAAAGCACACACACATGTATGCATGTGTATGTGAGTGTGTGTGTGTGTATATATGTGCGCAATGGGAATGAATTTGAGTAACTGTTAACATAATTTACTTTAAGGTATGGATGAATTAAGTTTAGCTCTAACTTCCCCATTCTTATAAACACCAAGTAACTATTTAACTTGCTATGTAAATGCATGTGTACTAAGCTACACATGTGCATATGCTTATGTCTTCATGGATGCTTGTATGAGTGAGTGTACATTTGCCATGCAATTTACATGAGGGCGTTTATACATCTATATCCATTAAGGGTTATTTTAATACTTTTCTTGTTGTATTGTGTGTCCGTTTCTTTTTTGCATCAGTTATTTTATTATTGATCTATGTAAATGAAGATATTTCCTTTAATTTGCCATATAACATTAATTTTATGTGGACTTAACAACCTCAGTTTGACACTATGTTGTAATTATTCTCGAGTCAATGCTATGAAGTAATTATTCTAATTCATGATCTGTTCTGTTTTTCTTGTTAGACAATTCTGTTTCTGCTGTCTTTCAGACAAACATCTCACAATTGGAAACAATTTACAGGAACTTCGAAAATCTTTGGCTGGCATTGCAGTTTCTGATATAATAACTGATTGTGGAGGGATGCTGTTCTTTAACCTGAATGCTGCAAAAAAGATCATTGAATATTTTCAAGTAACGTAAGTGGAGTTTGAATCGCAACCCAAGTGATTCACATATACTCACAGACTACGGGAACCTGTTACATGCAATATAACACTACCTGCTCAATGCTTGTGGGGTCAACAACCTAACTCACCCTTTACTGGGTTTGAAGTGACAAAAATGTGGATGAAAAAGCTAAAACCTGTTACAGATGAATGATGTTTTTAAGACTGATGGCACCAATCTCTTGGAGAGAAGGTGGATGCTGCCAAGATTATGAATCCCAATGAATTACTTAAATGGGAGACATACCAATATATAATTCTATACTGGAATGATTGGGGCTTGAGTTAAATAAGGACCACATTTCTTACTAAGTGTAGTAGGTTGGTGTTAATAGTAATGTTAACAAGAGCCAAAGATCAAGAAGTGTGGTGGGGATGAAGACTGATAAAAATTTCAGGTATCCTCATCAAATAAATTCTCTATGAATGTCTTGATTTGATGTTGTCCTATGTAGGCCTCCTTTTCTTAGATAGCTGGAGTGTGATTTGTATGATATCTGGCTGCTATTTCTAGCAGACTGAATGACTGCATAAAGGATCCATGGTTTGTAGTTATGAATCCATATGTATAAAGTGCAGTTTTGCCCTGAGCTGAGTCCAAAGTATTTTATGATACATTTAATGTTATCATGTGACAGAATGTAACGCTTTATTTGTCTTATGGTGTCATCTGCTGGAGACTAAACAAAAAGACTAAAACTGCCATCTGTATATCATACTTAATGTATACACACTCTTGATTGACCAGTTACCTCAGTATTTGTTCTGAGATAACATCTCATCTCTCTCTGATTTATAATGTTTTTAACACAGAACATCCTTAGGGGTTAGCCACATTTAAGTGGCAAATATACTTCACGTTGTCATGCTGCTACTGTTTATACCTTGTCCTTAAGAGATGTTATCTCAGAATAACTGACCTATTGACAATGTATATATGTTAATTGTGACATATAGATTGCTATTTTAATGAAATACTGCTTCAGTTGTATATACCAAAAAGTATTGAGTTATGAAAAACCATGAGATTCATTTAACTAGTTTTAGCAAGTAAAATGATATTTAATTAACAAAAATATCAAATGATTAACATTTTCGTAATATTTCTTTTGTCGTTTATTTATTTATTTTGCAGTTTATTCCAGCATTATTGCCTTTATGAGTATATTTATACTCACATGCAAGCTGAACAAATCATCGGCACAGATGTAAGTGTTTGGGAATTTTTTACTAGATCAGTTGCCTAAATTATTGTCGGTATTTATCAATACTGCCTTCTGCTGTGTTAGCAGTGCTATTATATCACTCGTTGAGGTTATCTCTACACATAAATAGTGAAGGCGCATGGCTCCGTGATTAGAGCGTCGAGCTTACGATCATGAGGTTGTGAGTTCGATTCCCGGACCGGGCTGCGTGTTGTGTTCTTGAGCAAGACACTTTATTTCACGTTGTTCCAGTTCACTCAGCTGTAGAAATGAGTTGCGACGTCACTGGTGCCAAGCTGTATCGGCCCCTTTGCCTTTCCCTTGGATAACATCGGTGGCATGGAGAGGAGAGGCTGGTGTGCATAGGTGACTGCTGGTCTTCCATAAACAACCTTGTCCGGACTTGTGCCTCGGAGGATAACTTTGTAGGTGCAATTCTATGGTCATTTATAGCCGAAGGGGGTCTCCTCCAACACATAAATAACCATTTACATATCATAATTAATGTATATATACTGGCAATAGGCCAATTACTATAGTGTCTGTCCTGAGATGACATCTCTTAAGCACTTGCTGTATTAAAAACATAATTTCTATAATCTCTAAAGAAATTCTCCAGAGATAACCTTAACAAGTGATGTATGAATATATATATACATATATATATATATACAGGGTGGCCCAAAAGTAGGTTTACAGTTATCATGTAGGCACTTTAAATTTCTTTTAAAACATTTTATTACATTTAAATTTCTATCTTACAAACTGAAAAGGGAGCGTGACAAAATTAACTAAATTAGCATAGAATAATGGTTTCATTGTTTTTTATAATTAAGATCTGAACTATTAATACATGAATGCGAAAAAGATAGTTGAATAACTGTAAACCTACTTTTGGGCCACCCTGTTTAACAGTACATGTGCAGCCTATGGAAAAGTGTGCCTTCAAGTTGGAGGATTGATATGGCATGTCAAAAGACTTCATACTGTGGCACCTGTTCCCTCCACCAGCCAGCACAGTTGTGCATTAAGCAGTAGAATGGGCAAATCTTTGACGAAGCTCAAGAGTCATACAAGGGCCTCATATTGCATCATCAATGACTTATCTCAGTGATTCTTTCTAGCAATAGCTTTGCTCATATATGAGAAATCAGCTACTATACTATACTATACTATGCTATGCTATACTATACTATACTATACTATATATATAACAGCAATATTCGTAGCCACCTTAACATGGCTGTCTGTCCGAGCAGACACTAATGCGATTTTTTAACCCCAAGATGACATCTCCTCTAGTTGGTTAACGATGCACAGCTGCATCCGATAAAATTGCGAGCAGGGGACTGAACCCCTACCATCTCCTAGCGACAGGACCAGTAGACCAGTCCTGGTTTCGGGCTGTTTCTGCCAGTACTGGACACTGCATCTACTAGAGATGATAACAGCTTACTTCTGCGGACAATATATATATATTTCACAGTCACTGATTTTGCTACAAGCAAAAATGCTAGTTCTAAAATCTCTCTGGGTTTAGAAGACACTTGCCCAAGGTGTCATGCAGTGGGACTGAACCTAGAACCATGTGGTTGGGAAGCAGGCTTCTTCCCACACAGCCATGCCTGTGCCTAGTTAAAGATTTATGCAAACATTAAAAACACTTGATTGATTTTGAAAAATTTTGACCATTTTGGTTTTTGTTTCTGCTTCCAAACTATTTTGCAGTTAAAAATTGTACCAGTAATTGGCCTTGGCCCATGTTTTGCACCGCCATTAATTGAAGCGGTTTTGGAAGATTCTTATGTAAGCTACATTAATCTTCCCCCAGAAACCGAGCTTGAGACTGACAAAGGAGAGGTAAAAGGACATTTTTCTTCTTTTAAAAGGAATTGGCCAGAATTCTTTGGTGGGGCTGGGGCTGGGGTTGTACTTTGGAACAAAACTTTCTTTCCTTTTCTACTTTCTTTCAAAACTTCTCCTTCCTTCCTTATTACTTCCTTCCTTCCTTCCTTCCTTCCTTATAATTTTTAATTTTTTATGGAAAAAAATGATGGTTTTTTTTTTCCTTATGAGGTTTTTTCATGCTAACCACTTGATAAATTCTTATAAAGTTTTTATCCTAATATTATATTATGAATAATTAGAATATATTCAGTGCTGAATATTATTCCGTAAAAGCACATGTACTGAAGTGTAACTTAAAAAGCTCACCTCTTTCATGGATATATAAGGATGAACAATCGTCTATGTACTGTGTTGGGTACATCAGGGTATGTTGATTTTTGTTATTTTTATGTGTTTTGACCATACGTGTACTGATGAATAAAAGATGCAGTTTACTGCATAGTTTGCTGCATTAATTATGAAACCATTGGCTTACCGTTAAGTTAAAAGTTTTTAGGTGGTTAGCTTTGAAAATTGCATTCCCTCGCGATCGGTAAAAATGTGTTTATTTTGGTAGTTTTGACTTATGGAATCCCTCTAAGCGTGAGGCATTATTGTATAGTAATGCCCTTATATAAATTAAATTATATATTTTTATGGAAAAAATGATGGTTTTTTTTTTCCTTATGAGGTTTTTTCACACTAACTACTTGATAAATTCTTATAAAGTTTTTATCCTAATATTATATATATATATATATATATATATATATATATATATATATATATATATATATATATATATATATATATATATATATATTTATATATATATATATATAAATATCTAATTATATTATATAAATAAATATTTATATATATGTATATCTATCTATCTATCTATCTATGTATATATTTATACACACACACACACACACACACACACACACACACACACACACACACACACACACACACACACACACACACACACATATATATGTAAATGTGATTATGTATGTATGTCTGTTTCTTGGTCAACAGTTACTGGTTGAAGCAGAAATCCCTGCAGGACCTGATATGAGTTTCCTGAACAGTATCACTAAGGAAGAGGTGGAGGAGATATTTCAAAGCGTAGCTGATGAACTCCTACCACATGTTCAGGTAAATTGATGAAATCTTAACCAAGCATATTTCTTTGTGTTCTTTTTTGTCTGTTGTATAAATCAAAAAGGCTGAAAGGCACGAGGACAGAGACATTCCTCTTTGGTAGAGCTCTCATTGACTTCTTCAAGTTTCACTTGGAAAA
>NC_142949.1:25856734-25864234 GCF_046866305.1 Octopus bimaculoides | reverse complement strand
CACACACACACACACACACACACACTAACACGTATATGAATGTATGCGTGTTTATATACATAAGCACAAATGAATGCATGTGTATATTCGTGTTTGTGTGCATATCTATATGTGAATACACACATACATACACTGACACATACAAATTTAAAACAATCACAAAGAAAAAAAAAACGTCTTCAGTACTTCTGCTCGGAGTACCATATATTTTACTCATCCTCGCCGACTGTTACTCGTTCTGAGTATTTCATTCTTCGCTTCTTTTCTTATTTGTCGTGTCAGTATTTCTGATGGATGACAAAATTAACCCATGTATGAACCCCTTGTCCGCACAAATTTTACTTGATATGGTTTTACGAATAGCTGGACATTAAGTACCCATATTACAAGCCAAAGTTTCGCCAACTCATGATGCAACAGAATACGTGGTAATGTTTCTGCGTACCCCCATCATAAATGAAGAGATCGTTTATAATTAAAAATGTTTTATAATTTAGTGTATGGCCACTGGATGGAAGTTTATATGAGTGCGCGCACAGGTTTGTAAGTGTATGTGTGTGTGTGTGTGTGTGTGTGTGAGTGTGTGTGTATGTGTGAGTGGGTGTTTATCTGTGTGTGTGTATATATGCGTGGGTGTTTCTCTCTCTGTGTGTGTGCATATAAGTGCTCTAATGTTTTGTCATATGTTTTGTCGCTGTTTAAGGATACAATTATTGGTACCTCAGCAGCTATTTTGTTATATCTATGCATGAAGAAATTAGCTCATTGAGATCTTTCAGTGTTTTAAAATGAAGATTTCTTCAAGAGTACATAAGCTAAAGAATGAATTTGTTTTTATTTATTTTAAAATAGAAATGATTTGAAAAATATAAAAAGCACGTGTGTATCGCGAAAATCGTATCGAATCGTTTTTGTAATGTTGTAAAGGTATAATTATGCTGATAATACCTAACAATAAATTGATTTACTGTCAATTAAGGTTAATAATACCGATTAATATTAGATGTGACAGTGGCTGCACAGATAATTGATTTTCCTAGAGAATTGCGTTTTGTGAATGGCAGTTGTATTTTGGTGCATTAATGATATTCATGTTCGGATAATTTGAATTATTCATTATTTTTAAAAGTATTGGCAGACAGAAGGTTATTAGTGTTGAGCTGTTTCTTTCGTGTGAGTCTGGGTTGAAGCTTTCTTTTACTATAATTATGTTTAGGAGGAAAATGCTATTTTACAAGATGTAAAGATATTTTTCAAAATCAGAATATGAGCGTTGATCGAATTTTCTTCTATGGATCACAAGCCCAACCATCAACAATGTGTTCACAGGAATGTACCTACACGTTTTGGTAAGTTCCATCAATATGATGCAGATTCATTCCACATGGCGGTAATTCAATATAGTAAGATATAAGAAATAATCAAATATTACAAAAACGTATTACCTAGCGAGAAGAAGCAGAAAAGGTCACGTGGTTTAAAAAACTACATTCAGTTATTTTCCTATATATACGTAAATATTAATACACCCACACACTTGTGTATGTGTGCGCGCGTGTTATATATATATATATATATATATATATATATATATATATATATATATATATATATATATATATATATCAATCTATGCACATACAGATACATATATTTACATTTACAGATGCATACACACAGATATTGTTATATACAACCACTACAGATGTGTTTAATGCTAAGGAGTGCTAAGTTCTGGTAATATGCTGGAGATTTAGTCTTGGCATATATCGTGCCTAGAATACTTAATTCTAAAATAGAAGGTATTTGCGAAACAATCGGGTCATCAAACGTAAAAGAAAGAAATATTGAAGGAGGGGTAGGGATGGAAGCGAGAATAGAATCTGATAAACGCACACACACACAAATACATGAACATACAAGCAAACATCCACATACGTTCAGACACATGCACAAACACACACGTACACACAAGCCCTACATGCGTAAACACATCCGCGCGAAAACACACCTATGCACAAACACATACGCATGCACAAACACAAACACACATATGCACACATATGTACACACACGTATGCACAAACACACATGCATAAACACACCCATTTACGCACGCAGACACAGAGGCGACCAGAAATACGAGGCTTCAAAGTTTAGATACGAGTGTAATTCAGAGTGGAAACGCATACACACGCGCGCACGTGCGCACACACACATGCTTACATACAAACACACACACACACACACACACACACACACACACACATATTACTGAGTCTATGCTGGAATGGTGTGTCATTGCTTTAGTAAGAGACTGATATGTTGGTGACTGTGTGTGTGTGTGTGTGTGCGTGCGTATATGCATATATATATATATATATATATATATATATATATATATATATATATATATATATATATATATATATATATATATATATATATATATATATATATATTATGTGTGTACGTGTGTGTGTGGGTGGGTGTGTATGTGTGTATATACGCATATAAATGTGTGCATGTACGTGTGAGTATGTATATGTAAATTTAGGTATATGTGTGCATGCCCATATATATATATATATATATATATATATATATATACATACACACACACACACACACACATATATATATATATATATATATATATATATATAGACATATATATATATATATATATATATATATATATATATATATATATATATATATATATATATATATATATGTGTGTGTATGTGCGTATGTCTATGTATGTGGATATGAAATAAGCTGTTTATAGAAAAACATATGCATACACGTATATGTAACATGCCTTTGTTCCCATTCGTGAAGCGCGCATTTTGTAATGCATATGCTTATATGTTTAAAATACTTGTAAGATCAGCAATTACAGATACACATATATAGATACACACGAGCGAACATGAATACATGCATATACAGTCACACATGCACACACACACACAGTATGTATATATAAACTACATTAGTACGTACATTCATATACATATAACATACACACACAGACACATGCACACATTTAAAATACATATGTTTCTGTCATGTCTCTACGTAGATATATACGTATGTAATGCAATACTTCTGTAGTTTGTGAAGTCGTGTGTATTCTGCATTCTGTATACATGCATACGCACACATACATTGGACAGAGTCTTATTTTATTTATACACATACATTAGGATGTACAAAACACACACCAACCCCCAACCTTGCAATAGGGACATATTAATGCATTTATTTAAAAAGGCGTGATTAAGCATGACTGAGTCAAGCGTGCTGGAGCCAGCCAAGTAACGTACATATACGGACAGACACATTTGCAAGGTGTATATGTTTCTGCGTATAAATCTTTACTATATACGCACGAGCACACACGCATGCGTACACTCATGCGCGCACACACGTACATTAACATAAAGTGAGAGATACACACATGTACATATACATTAAGTGAGACACACACACACACACACACACACATGAATATATGTACACAGGCGCAGGTGTGGCTGTGTGGTAAGTAGCTTGCTTACCAACCACATGGTTCTGGGTTCATTCCCATTGCGTGGCACCTTGGGCAAGTGTCTTCTACTATAGCCTCGGGCCGACCAAAGCCTTCTGAGTGGATTTGGTAGACGGAAAACTGAAAGAAGCCCGTCGTATATATATATATATATATATATATATATATATATATATATATATGTGTGTGTGTGTGTGTATGTTTATGTGTCTATGTTGGTCCCCCTAACATCGCTTGACAACCGATGCTGGTGTGTTTACGTCCCCGTAACTTAGCGGTTCGGCAAAAGAGACCGATAGAATAAGTACTAGGCTTCCAAAGAATAAGTCCTGGGGTCTATTTGCTCGACTAAAAGGCGGTGCTCCAGCATGGCCACAGTCAAACGACTGAAACAAGTAAAAGAGATACACGCACGAGCACGCGCGCACACACACACACACACACACACATATAAACGTTTATATACATACATTACATATGTACGTTCATATGCATGAAATACATATACATATGCGTATATATAATATTTATGTATATAGTATAATTTAATGTATGTGCATAGACATATACGTATACATATGTATGTATGTATGCATGTATGTATGTATGTATGTATGTATGTATGTATGTATGTATGCATGTATGCATGTATGTGTATATAATACACACGCATACATATACATATATGATGAATGATCAAAAGCGAAGGAAAAAGCACAAGTAGGACGTTTTTTAACAAAGAAGTTACGAGAATAACGTTCGAAAAGAACAGGATCTGCAAAGGTTGGCAAAGGCTGGTATGGAATTTGTAGGTCGCAAATTCAAGCGAAGAAACCTTACCAGATTGCAGCCTCTTACCAGAGGAGGTAAGAGGCTGCAAGTGTTGCTGATGAAAGAACTGTAATACAGCACCGATTGCAGTGTCTGATGCATTAACCACAAACGAAAGTTTTGCATCGGAAACAGTGTAAAAGGAGGGATGATGTAGAGAACACTTTTTCATCGGCGAAAAACAAAACAATGTCGGTCAGGTGCAAAAGAGCCGGAAAAATCTTCACAAAGCGGGGCTGGAGAAGTTGAATGAGTCGAAGCAAAAGTCCAGGGCAGCGAAGGATGAAACGTCGATAAAAATTGATCAAGCCAAGAAAATGGCGCGGCCGTCAAAAAGAAATCGAAGGAGGCAGGTCCTTAATGGCTGCAACGTTGGTGAAACTCAAAGACCATCTTCTTCAATGGTGCGACCAATGGCAGCGAGCGGGAAAAATTAAACCGAAGCGAGACGAGGCATGCGCGTTTGGCATCGGTGCGTATGCATAAAGCACCACGAGGTTACGCATGAAAAAATGAGTCGGCAAGATGGGTAGCCATCTTGGAAACAGGTAAATGTACACACAAAGTAGAATGCTGCAAATATAGTTTTTAAAGTGTTAGTCCCATGAGCATAATTATGTTAATTTTTTGGGGGAATATTTCCGAAAGAAATATTCCAACGTCGGGGTCACCAATTTAATGGGCGCTCACTCATGTAACAGAAACCAGGGTTATGTGGTAGGTAGTCACCAGCGTGACGGGAACCAATATAACGTGTGTGTTATCATTAATTTAATGTGTGAATGTTTTGTGACAGCGTATATCCAAAAAGGAATACCAGAAGGCAAGGTATGTAAAACAAAACATTGAAATTTATTCTTTTAGTGTAACAAACACGTGTATGAAGCAATAAGAATTCTTTTTAGGTTGGTGTGTGAATGTTAATTAATTGGTGTAGCGAGACATAAATGAATTTCGCATGACTTACGATGTATTTCATCTTGGTGGCTTATATGCTGCAGAATGAAAATAGATAGAAGTGAAACGAGTTGCGCGGCGTTGGTAGTGAACACTGTACTAGACGCATAGCAGAAAGGGTGATGTTGTTACTAGAGCTGCCAAATCCACAACTCTCTAAATTGGCGCTGAACATAGAAGATGTGCCATATTGAAGAAAGCGATGTTGCTTTCTCGCCGTCAAATCCGCAACTGGTTTAGCTCTTTTCTGTCTCGCTACAGAGTCTTTAACGTTTCGAACGTTACTCCTTCATCAGAAAAAGATGAAAAGGGAGGAAAGATAGAAAGAGGAAGTGGTAGAAGAAGAAGAAGAAGAAGAAGAAGAAGAAGAAGAAGAAGAAGAAGAAGAAGAAGAAGAAGAAATTGTAAAGAGGCCGGGTAGGAATGCGGTTCTATAAGAAGTTAAGAAGAGAGGAAGGTGCAGGGCGTTGTGTAAACGTACACACACACACACACACATACACACACACACACACACACACACACACACACACACGCACAACATGAGTACAGGCATGGCTATGTGGCACCCAAACATATAGTTTCGGGTTCAATCCCATTGCATGGCATCTTGGGCAAGTGTCTTCTGCTATAACCTCGGATCGACCAGGCCTTGTGAGAGGACTTGGCATATAGAAACTGAAAGAAGCCCGTCGTATATATATATATACTCAGTTCTTCCGTACAAAAACGGATTGAGGTCATTTCCTTGACACAGGTGTATAAAAAAAATAGAAGTATTGTACTCAGAGAAAGGGAGCCACCTTCCAACTAGGCATCTTTTCGGAGAGACATAGACCACATTGCAGCCTCTCCGTTGGCAACACCAGTACAAATTCCCACGAATTGCTTTTCTCCCATGGGATGTCCTTTCTTAAAAATTTTCTTTTCTGCTATTATTCCTTCCTCTTGGAAGAAATAAGCTGCATCCTCATCCGTCTTCACTTTTTCCATCAAGCAGGAAAGGTTTATAATTGTGACCATCTCGCCACTGTTCTAAAATCTCTATACCGTTCTCGAATGGAATTCCTACTGTTATGAAAACAAACAATTATGGAACACGTGGTGTTTACACTTCTTGTGCGTATGCGCAGCATCTTTGGTTACTATGGAAACAGAGTTCTTTGCAAACAATTATGGAACACGTGGTGGTTACACTCTTTGGTTACTATGGAAACAGAGTTCTTTGCTTACTATGCTAACAGAACTTTACGATGATGTATAAAATACTCGCTTCTGATTGGCTAAAATACCCAAATTTTGTGAACTTTTTAAATTTATAGGAAAAATGATTTTCATTTTCATAATTAGTATACAAAATTTAATCCATATACCAAATTTGAAAACAAGTGGAACAAAATTAGAGAAGGTAATTCAAACCACAAAGATTCCAAGTAGAAGAATAAAAGAATATGTATGTATGTATGTATGTATGTATGTATGTATGTATGTATATATATATATATATATATATATATATATAAGCACAAGACAGAAATAGGCTCTAAGATGTCCACACTTGAGAACATATACCTTTAAACAAATTAAATGAACACAACTCAATCATCAATAGTATTTATGCTAGTTATAATAATGATTGTAATAATTAATGATATTTATACAAATGATACTACTACTACTACTACTACTACTACTACTACTACTACTACTACTACTACTACTACCACTACTACTACTACTACTACTACTACTACTACTACTACTACTACTACTACTACTACTACTACTACTACAAATAATAATAATAACAATAATATTAATTGAGGGCATAAGACCAAAATAAATAAAACACCTCTGAATAAATAATGTACTCCAAAAACAGCTAAAAAGCAAAATTGTTACAATTAAATGTAATCTGAATAAACATTAGAAAACCGCGCTTCAACTATAATATCAGGAGAAGTGATTACAAGATCAGAATTCAATTCGATTTAAAAAGTAACGCTATCACCTTCAACTGAATACCAACGTAAGACGCTTGTTTGAATCAGTTAACTTTGAACGTCATGGGTGATGGACCCTTGATGAAACTGCAGCAACGCGGATGTATAATTGCATGCAGAGCAATGTGCAATCGCTGCAACCGAAACATATGT
>NC_142949.1:25844234-25851734 GCF_046866305.1 Octopus bimaculoides | reverse complement strand
CCACCTTCAGAATGACCCATAATACGGCCTCTTTGAAATTCGGACAGTTCCAAGCCTTCTTTTGTGCATGGCATAATTAAACAGTCACATATATAACCTGACACATAAAAATGTCAATTGATAAAAAGTATAAACCTTTACAAGTTAGAATAAACATAAAACGATATTTTATGGGCTGTCTACTTACGTCTGTCATGTCTGCGCGTATACATACATACATGATGGCTGCCCCCTCATTATCGAGTATGGCCACTGCACGAAGTTTAACTTAACGGTGCTGTGATCGAATGTGACTTTTTAGCCCAGCCAAAGATCTACAATGTCTTGCACAGAGTTGGCATCCAAAACCTTTACCGGCAATAGCTGGCTGTTGTAATTGGGCTCCATGTACCTTTGCGTGTCGTTTCTAATGTGGTTCCAGAGTTCTTACTGCCATTTATTATTTTTTTACTGTTTTGGTACATCATTGATTGTTTGCTTTTTAAGGCTACAGCCAGCCATTCGGTTGAGACTCACAGCACTATCAACAATCATCAATTAGTTAATTGATTAATCAATCAATCCATGTTGTTATCGTGCAGTGCCTGTGCAAGAAGATTTTTTTTAAAGTGAGGAAAGGCTGTGTACTGAGTCAATCCCACTCACTAAGCAACAGTAGCCATAACCCGATACATACTTGCATACATACATACATACATACATACATACATACATACATACATACATACATAGATGCATACATGCATATGGTGGACTCTTTCGTCGAAAACGGTGTATGAGTGTTTAGCCTTTGCCGAACGACCTGCACAAATGATTTGTCTGTAGTCATCAAAATGTATGTACTGTACATTATCTCACTCTCTCCATCAAATAGATGCTGTCCGAACAGGGGCACGGTATACCACTCGTTAGGTGTCGGAGTGAATGTAGAGTAACGTGAAATGAAGTGTTTTGCTCAAGAACATAAAGCACTACCCGGTCGAGGAATTGAAACCATACAGCCACGCCTTTGATATTGTTTTTAATGGTAGAAACTCATTCAAAGGACCTTGTAGTATTTAGTTACGTCTCTTTACCTTCTGAGTTCAAATCACGTCGAGGTTGCACATCCTCTCTCATATTTCCCGGAACGTAAAAGCATAAAATATTGGTGTCGAAAAACCTTCGCTAAAATCCGCGATATTGTGTATGGACGACAAGGAGTATTTTGTATTTGATTTGCTAGAATTAGCAGTTAACTTTTTCTTAAACTATGTCTTAGATAAACTCAGTCTGAGATAATGTACTCTAACTGAAATGCAAAATAATAATAACAATAATAATAATAATAATAATAATAATAATAATAATAATAATAATAGTAATAATAATAATAATAATGATAATAATAATGATAATCATACTACTACTACTACTACTACTACTACTACTACTACTACTACTACTACTACTACTACTACTACTACTACTACTACTACCAATAATAATAATAAGGTTATAACAGGATGGGCATTTTTGGAATGGCTTTGATTATAGGTGTATACTCGATCAAGGCTGACCTAGAAAATAAAGAACACCACCAACACCATTAACAGCAGCAGAAGCATCACTATCACCACCGCCACGGGTACAAGCACCAGCACCAGCACCACAGTTGTAGCTGCCTACACCGCCACCACTACCGGTGCCACCTCCAGTACCGCTGCCGCCTCCAGCGCCGCCGCCTCCAGCGCCGCCGCCTCCAGCGCCGCCGCCACCGCCGCCTCTAGCACCGCCACCGCTGCCGCCACCGCTGCCGCAACCGCTGCCGCCACCGCTGCCGCCACCGCTGCCGCCACCGCTGCCGCCACCGCTGCCGCCGCCGCTGCCGCCGCCGCCAACACCACCACCACCACCACCACCACCACCACAACCAGCACCAGTACCAGCACCACCACCACCTCTACTAAACAGCACCATCAATAGCAACCTGCACTACGATAATCAATAGCCACTATCATCAGATTTAATCTCAACTTCCAGCACCACCAGCACCACCAGTACCACCAGCACCAGCACCAACACCAGCACCACTACTGGCTCTACCACCAAAATGACTACCATCACCCCTATCACCATCATCACTATGACGACTTCCACAACTAGTAACCCACTACCACTATCGTCACCACCGCTACCACTATTAACATCATGATTAGTAACCCCACTACTCCCCGCTCCCACCACAACAACACCAACATCACGACCGCCACCACCAGTACGAGCATCATCGCCACCACCAACAATTTCAACAAAAATAAAAGCCATTTATTTAGTGCACTTTAAATAGCGCACCGATTGTTGCTAAAGGTAAAGCAAGTTTCCGAATTTTGGCTGGTATTGGAAAAAAATCAATGATGCAGAAAAGCTGGTTTATTATATTGTTCATAGAAAATAGACACAAGTGTAACACAAATTAACAAATAGCAAAATGTCGTACATAATTACAGAATATAAGCACAGCAAACTCATTACTGAAAATATCCATACGTATAATTAATGGAAAAGCGACATTTGATAGACAACTATCTGGTTACAATAAAGTCATACAACTAGACACGGCATACTTTAATTAAATTTCCTTTTAATAGTTACTTTAATTAACCTCTTCGTTAATAGCCTCTTCTTCATTTACTCTTAAGTTCTGATTTAGTCTCTGCCTACTCTCGACCAAATCAACGTCAACTATTAACTACACAATCATCTGCAAGTTTGCATCATCTTTCCACCAATCAGCGACACATACGTCCCATTCCGAATCAACTCTTCACCAATCAACGTTCAATACTGTTGCGGCTATTATATCTACGTTCTTATTTATAGGAACTTCACCCCAGAAAAAATCCCACTAACACCACCATCCCCGACAGCAATCACCAATCATTACTAGACTGCTGTGCCCCCTCTCTCTTATATTGCAGCTAATCAACCTAATTGGATTGGAATTCTCTCTCCTTTGACGTACCTCAACGCTTAAAATATAAGAACTTTTCCGTTTCATTTTCTTTTGGCCGCAATTCGGGCTAAATGACGAGGTCAAGACTCAGAAGATTAAGCAAGATAAAATAAAAAGAGACCTTAAAAATTAGCCGTCAGTTGTGACAATGTTAAGAAAAACAACTCTCGATTACCATTTCGGCATAAAGTCTCCGCCATTACGTTTTTGCCCTCACATTTTCATTACGTTTTCACTTTTACGTTTTCACTTTTACGTTTTCACTTTTACGTTTTCACTTTTACGTTTTCACTTTTACGTTTTCACCATCACGTTGTCGCCATTACATTTTCGCCATTATATTATCGCCATTACATTTTCGTCAATATGCTTTCGTTAATATATTTTCGCTATAACGTTTTTGTCATCACATTTTCGTCATTACGTTTTCGCCATTACGTTCTCACCGTTATGTTTTCGCTATTGTTTTCACTTTTACGTTTATATCATTACGTTTTTGTCATTATGTTTTCACCGTTACATTTTTGTCATTACATTTTCGCTATCACGTTTTTTCCACTAAGCTTTCGTTATACATTTTCGCAAATACGTTTTCGCTAATATGTTTTCGCCATTACATTTTCCTCACGTATTTTCTATTACGTTTCCATCATTACGTTCCCGATATCACATTTTTGCCATCATGATTTCGCCAATACATTTTTGCCAATACTTTTCGCCATCACGTTTTGGCCTTTTCATTTCCATCATTATGTTGTCGCCATTACATTTTTATCATTACGTTTTCGCCATTACGTCTTCCATCACGTTTTCCCTGTTACATTTTCACCATCAAACGTTTGCCTTTACGTTTTAGTCATGACATTTTCACTAATACGTTTTCCCACTACGTTTTCGTTCATACGTTTCCGTCAGTACGTTTCCGCTATTATATTTTCGCCATCAGTTTGTTGTCAATACGTTTCGCCACCATATTTTCGCTATCACGTTTTCGCCACCATATTTTCGCTATCACGTTTTCACCACTAAGTTTTCTTCATTACGTTTTCGTTTTTCCTTCTCTGATAAATTTATTCGTTTGCAGTTTCGAAAATTTGAATAAAATGATCTCTAATTTCGCAATTGTTCTTGTCTGTTAAGTTTTAATAATCGAATAAATTTCAATCCCATCTTAAGGAATTTTTTTTTATAGGAATATTAAATCGACTACAGACGGAACTTTATTTTGTATTTTGTTGACTTCGGGAAGACGAAAAATAAATTTGACTTTGACGGAGTTTGAACTCAGAACATAAAAGGATGTAACAAAGAATACCATTCGTTTATTTAGTTTCAAATCATGGACTCAGAAACGAGAATTTATTCATCTCGTTTCTCCTTCCTTTTGTTTATTCCTTGATCTTTCTAGAACTGTCTGTCTCTTTCTCTGACTATTAATCTATCTAACTACCTGCATGCCCATCTACTCTCTCTCTCTCCCTTTCTAGCTACCTACTCACCTGCCTACCTACGCACCAACCCACCTACTTATCTTTCTGTCTGTCTGTTTGTCTATCAATCTGCCTGTGTGTATGCATTTATCCCCGTACCACACTATCTATCTATCTATCTATCTATCTATCTATCTATCTATCTATCTATCTATGTGTGTATGTATATGTTTGTATGTCTATCATCAGTGTATGTGTGTGTGTGTAAATATTTCCATCATTTATTGTCCCTCCATCAATCAGATGTACTCAAGAGATCTCTTCAACTGCATATGGCACGTTTATTACTAACAACACAGTTAAGTGGCCAATGAGCAAGTCTATACGTAGTCAATTTGCTAGAAATAGCAGTAGACTCATCTTGAAATCAAACTCTGTTCGTTATAAAAGGTTAAAAAAGATGGTCACAGTTATTATTATTATTATTATTATTATTATTATTATTATTATTATTATTATCATTATTATAATTAAGGCAGCGAGCTGGCAGAATCGTGATAACGCTAAGCAGTGATACGTGTAAATACAAACCCCGTCACTAGCTCAAATATGCTTGAAGCATATTGGAACCTGTAGGAAGGCCGTTCATCTGTTTGTCGGCGACGAGAAATTTTCTTAATAATGACATACAGTGAATGACTTTCTTAGGGGTTCCAATATGCCTCAACCATATTTGAGCTGATAACGGGTTTGTGTGTATGTGTGTGTATATATACACACAGACACACACATATATGTGTGTGTGTCTGCACGAGCGTATGCGTTTGCGTGTGTCCACTGGGATATACGTCAGGTACATATGTTCTGGCGTATTTTTAGTTTGCAGCGATTTGCTGCCAGTGTAAAACTTCTTCAGTCTCTTATTCATGATCTTTTTCATGCAGATGACGGCTACTTCGTTCCACAAAGCGCTCAAGACATGCAAATTCTTATAGATAGTGTTTCTTCATCTATGTATGTATGTATGTATGTATGTATGTATGTATGTATGTATGTATGTATGTATCTATGTGTGTGCGTGTGCGTGCGTGTGCGTGTGCGTATGCGTATGTGTATATATATATATGTGTGTGTGTGTGTGTGTGTGTGTGTGTGTGTGTGTGTGTGTGTGTGTGTGTGTGTCCGTACGTTTATGTAAGTACGTTTGTGCGTATGTATGTATGTATGTATGTATGTGTGTGTATGACCCCGAGCCATACACATCTATACCCGTTGGTGGTATTTTCCTATTTCTAAATCTTGAATGTTTATATCTTCCGACAATGTCAACTTAAATTCATTTATACTCATGTAATCTGACTTTTTCTTACGTTTATGGTGGGTGTATATATAATACGTGTTATGTGATGTATGCGTTTGTTTATTTGTGTTTGTGTGTGTTTTTGTACGTGTGGTGTTGCGTATGTATACTATGAATTTATCTATGTGTGTATATTTGTGTATCTGGGTTAGTGTGGAACGTATTCTCTGTGCTATGTACGTGTTTGCTTATCTCATTGTGTGTAATTGTATGTATGTGTTCTATATATTCATTTATGTGTTTGTGTATCAGTGTGTATGTATGTTTGTGCAAGGTGTGTATATAAAGTATGTGTTTATGTATTTGTGCGTCCGGGTGTGTGCGTGCCAGTGTGTGTTATCTGTGTATGTGTTTGTGTATCTGAGTGTGTGTGTGTATTTGTTAACTTGTAAGTGTTCATTTATGTATGTATTGGTGTATCTGGGTATATGTGGTATGTATGTATACTATGTGCTTATATATGTGTTTGTGTATGTATGTGTGTTGCTTGTACATGCTTCTGTCAGTGTGTGTGTCTGTACATCTGTATGTCTGTATATATTTGTATATGTATGCGTGCTCGTATGTATGTATGATATATACATGTACGTAAGTGTGTATCTATAAGCATGTATATATGTACGTACGTGTGTATCTATATGTATGTATAAATGTGATGCATATATATATACGCATATATTTATATATACACGTGCACATATATGCATTAAATTTATATATATACATATATACACGTGCACACATATATATGCATTAAATTTATACATACATATAGATACACATGTACATATAGATACACTCGTGCACATATATGCATTAAATTTATATATATATATATATATATATATATATATATATATATATATATATATATATATATATATATATATATATATATACACGTGCACACATATATATGCATTAAATTTATACATACATATAAATACACACGTACGTACATATATATACATACTTATAGGGTACACGCTTACGTACATGTATATATCATACATACATACGACCACGCATACATATACAAATATATACAGACATACAGACGTACATACACACACACTGACAGAAGCATGCACAAGCAGCACACAGACGCACACACACACACACACACACACACACATACATACACACGCGCGCGTGCGTGCGTGTGTATGTGCGTACCCATATGTATGTATATGTATTTGCGAGTTTTATACCCTTGGAACCAGTCAAACACTACAATGATCTAATATCAACAATCGCATCAGTTGGTTCCCAGGGCCAAGTTGAGTGGCCAAACGTCAACTCGGTTCATTGCAAAGATATTTGCATCTATAAAAGCAAAATTATAAAAGCAAAACATTAACAAAAAAAACAACAACAAAAATCAAAATAAAAACAATGGCAAAAACAACGAACAACCACAATATCAAAGCAAAACCGGCTGAAAACTCCGTCTCATCAAATATCATTCCAAGACTTTACGGAAAATTGCTGAAGAGCGCAAATATTACATCGACTGGATATAAACTTGGTCCAGAGATAGCAACCAAATCTGGTTGCATATTACACTCTGTATCTTACAGAAAGAAGGCGCAAGATACATTTAGATAATTTAGTGATACAAAATAGTAAAAAGATGGGAAGGTCATGACTGGAATGCACTTTGGTTATAGGTCTGCTCGATTAGTGTTGACCTGGGTGAGGGGTTAATTATGTCA
>NC_142949.1:25824234-25831734 GCF_046866305.1 Octopus bimaculoides | reverse complement strand
TACGTCCTATGATCATGTTGCTTATATATTTGTCTGTATCGGTCTTTATATCACCCCCTGTCTACCAGTTATTATTATTATTATTATTATTATTATTATTATTATTATGGTGTCTGTTATTTGAGTACTAACATACTATATATTCCATTTCCTGTTTTTCATTGTTAATTTTGAAATAGTTCATATTCGATTCGCTTCTTCATTCTTTGTTACAGATATGTCGTCGTCCTTTCAAACTGAAAAAAATAAGTAAGTAATCAGGAAGTATTTGTGAGATGAGTCAAATCGATTAGATCGATTTGAGTAGTACATGAAAAGTTATGTATTTTATCGAGACTGAAATGAGAAAAGCAAGTCAACTTTGGTGGATTCTGAATTCAAATACCCTATACACACTTTTTCTTTTATCGTTCATCCTTTTGGATCAATAACAGTCATATACGGGTGTTAATTTACTGAATTGTACTTCCATAAAATTTCGGTCCATCTACCTATGATAGGAACTCAGGTACACTCGTGATAACGTTAGACAAAATGCCTCACCTTATTTATTCCGATTCTTTACGTTTTGAGTTCAAATTCTACCAAGATCAACTTCACCTTATTATTCGTTTTCTTCCCTGCTGAGGCGCTGAAAAAAGATGAGAAAAATAATCGAGTTTAAACCCCACTTGCAACCTAGAAGTTACCAAAAACTAATAAAACATTTCCAAATACGCGCTCATTTATCATAAGTTTTTCAACACCCCCACCGCTAAGATCACTAACACTTGCATGGACAACACAGTCTTTCAAATCAAGTATTGTAACTGTAAACACACTCTCACACAACCACTACCTCATCAGTTGACTCGTAACCCTGCAAAACCATCTATTTGCTCGCTCGGAAGATCTGAGTAAGTAGGTTCACATACCGAGCAAACATAACATTCCTGGACGGTAATGAAAGGAATTAATCAGATATAGCTGCGAACACCTTCAAGAAACGCTTCCCTCAATGTCTTCATTTATTCATTCAGATAAAAGAACGGAAAATTTAAAATCTTTGTCACAATACATCTGAAAGTCAGAAAGCATAATTTGTTTGCCATCCAATAATGCAGAATATCATTGAACGAAAAGCTCCATAGTTTAACATGTCACAAAAATGCAGGTTTTGCCTTATTAAAAAATATGGACCTTAAAGCGACCCCCGTCATCCTATATCTGGAAAGCATTGTCCACTTGTCTCTGGTGGAAAATTTCTCGCCACTGGATACAATGATTGAAAGTCGCTTTAGCAATCTTCGAGAAGTAATCCCTGTTGACAGGAGCTGATTTACAACAGCTGCATGTAAACAGAATCTGTAAATTTACTGTAACATTACAACTTACCTACCTATATAAAATGCATTCTACCATTTTCATTCGCAATATCATGTGATACATCATACATCATATATCTCGAGTGTATGTGTCAGGACGGAGTGAATCACTAACTGTTTTTCGATAATTATAGCCAGTACTTTCGAATCTGTAAACGAGAATACATACATTATATCTATCTATCTATCTATCTATCTATCTATCTATCTATCTATCTATCTATCTATCCATATATCTGTCTGACGGTCTGTCTGACGGTCTGTCTGACGGTCTGTCTGACGGTCTGTCTGACGGTCTGTCTGACGGTCTGTCTGACGGTCTGTCTGACGGTCTGTCTGACGGTCTGTCTGACGGTCTGTCTGACGGTCTGTCTGACGGTCTGTCTGACGGTCTGTCTGACGGTCTGTCTGACGGTCTGTCTGTCTGTCTGTCTGTCTGTCTCTCTTTACATATATATATATATATATATATATATATATATATATATATATATATATATATATGTATGTATGTATGTGTGTGTGTGTGTGTGTGTGTGTGTGTGTGTGTGTGTGTGTGTGTGTGTGTAGAGTGTTATATATGTGTATGTGTAGAGTATATATACATACATATATATATATATCTTTTATTCTATTTTGTTATGCTTTTATTGTTTCAGTCATTTGACTGCGGCCATGCTGGAGCACCGCCTTAAAGGGTTTTAGTTGAAGAAATCGGCCCCAGGACTTATTCTTTGTACGCCTAGTACTTATTTCTACGGCATCTTTTGTTGAATCGCTCAGTTAAGGGGAATTGAACACACCAGCATCGGTTATGAAGCGATGGTGGGAGGACAAACATAGACACAAAGCCACACTTACACACACGCACACACACATACTCACACACATACACACACACACACACACACACACACACACATACACACACATATATACGATGGGCGTCTTTCAGTTTCTGTCTATCAAATCTACTCACAGGGCTTTGGTCGGCCCAAAGCTATAGTAGAAGACACTTGCCCAAGGTACCACGCAGAGGGACTGAACCTTGAATCATGTGGTTGCGAAGCGTGCTTCTTATTTCTTTACTGCCCACAAGGGGCTACACACAGAAGGGACAAACATGGACAGACAAAGGGATTAAGTCGATTACATCGACTCCAGTGCGTAACTGGTACTTAATTTATCGACACTGAAAGGATGAAAGGCAAAGTCGATCTCGGCGGAATTTGAACTCAGAACGTAACGGCAGACGAAATACCGCTAAGCATTTCGCTCAACGTGCTAACGTTTCTGCCAGCTCGCCGCCTTAATGCAAGCTTCTTACCACACAACCACACGTGCTCCAATATATATATATATACATATAAAACCGACAGGGCACATAGGAGTAGACCAAGAATGCAAATGCCGGAATGCATTATATAGGTAGAGAACTTGTGTGAATCATCTGATCGTAAAA
Organism: Octopus bimaculoides; assembly: GCF_046866305.1. Classification (NCBI taxonomy): domain Eukaryota; kingdom Metazoa; phylum Mollusca; class Cephalopoda; order Octopoda; family Octopodidae; genus Octopus; species Octopus bimaculoides. The sequence goes on along the minus strand of NC_142949.1, from coordinate 25,828,908 downwards.
CATGCGGCAAATCATCTCCAGCTGCACACAACAGCGGATTGACAAATGCTGCAGCAAAAGCTGCTTCCTTAAATGGAATTACAGGTTATGAGACTGATGCATCAGATAGTGCTCATAAGAAACCGAGCGTTCTGTGGCCGTCTGCTACTGAAAAAGTAAAATATAAAGAGTTTGAAAGGAAGGTATGTAAAGAGTTATATAAAATGACCGTACATACAGTAGAGAAACTAGGGAAGCTTGGTAGCTCTGTATACAACATTGAAATTGAACTTTTCGGATGCAAATATATGGGACACAATTGGCAAAAGGAAGCAATTAAAGAAGGAGAAGAACAGTTTATAAAAGCAATGGAAATGTCCGGTGGTAGTGGTAGTGGTGATGGTGGTGGTGGGGGGACGAAATATGTAAATGTGTTCATTAGGAAATAGTTAGGTCTACCTTTCGTAATGAACAGCTCAGTTTTTAATCGTAAAAGAGGCTCATTGCAATTTCCAGCGACATCAATTTATAAAGTAGGGAAGGATAGGGAAGGTACGAACATTGACGATGGTAAGAGAGTCAAAGGACAGAGATATCAGTCGTGATCCACCAGGAAGTGGAAAGCAGAAGCAGAAACTGATGATACCCTGTCTTCACCTAAACACCGAGACACGTTGGGTGCCACACAAATTGATTTGAAGGACATTGACTTGGCTCAAATTCTTTCAGGCCATTTTAAAGTGTGATACAGTGAGGACGTAGAATTGTTAATAAGTGTCAAGGTAAGGGAAGCTGAGAGAAGAGCTTCATTTGATTTAATGCTTTGAACAAGGACAGATGACAAGATAGGAAGAGCATGTAATTAAGATAAAAAGTTGGAATGAAATATGGACTAAGTTTTTCGTTAATTCGTTCATCCAATGATGCCTTGCCATCCCCTACAAACCTGGTGAAATACAAGAGATCAAAGAGTGATAAATGCAGATGCAGTAAAGTAAGAACATTGAAACATTCTTAACTGTTTATTGGCGTTGGACAGATATACATGAAGACACAATTTGAGTCTTAAGATCTTCAATATTACAAAGAACCAAATTGCTCTAATCAACAGAAGCAAGAAACCAGCCAGGGATTTCACTTTGTGTCCAGGAAAGCAGATCTGTTTCAAGAAGAAACTTCCTATGAACGATGAAAAGTGGAACGGTTACTGGAAAGTGGATGCATATTTGTCAGAGTGCCAATGATTCTTTCTAAGTGCAGTTATGAAGAAACCAAAAATTGTCACGTGATGTGAAGAAAAGAAAGTGGTAAATCTGGTCGAGTTGACGGTTCCCTTTGAAGATGGCATGAACACAGTTCAGATTCGAAAGGTTAGCTGTTATGGACATTTCGAGGAATGTGAAGGCGCAGACCGCAAAGCAGAACATTATCCAATAGAAGTTGGATGTAGAAAATTCCTTGGAAGCAGTATGAGGCAATGGTTGTCGTTAGGCCTAACTAAACGTAAAGCAAGTACTACCATGAGTGATATCCAGACTACAGTGGAGAAGGTAAGCCACTTGATTTGGTTAAAAACAGACGATGAGCTAAAAGAATATTGTGTAAGCAGTTGACCTAGCGAGCGGGATAGATAGATAGATAGATAGATAGATAAATAGATAGATAGATAGATAGATATAATGTATGTATTCTCGTTTACAGATTCGAAAGTACTGGCTATAATTATCGAAAAACAGTTAGTGATTCACTCCGTCCTGACACATACACTCGAGATATATGATGTATGATGTATCACATGATATTGCGAATGAAAATGGTAGAATGCATTTTATATAGGTAGGGAAGTTGTAATGTTACAGTAAATTTACAGATTCTGTTTACATGCAGCTGTTGTAAATCAGCTCCTGTCAACAGGGATTACTTCTCGAAGATTGCTAAAGCGACTTTCAATCATTGTATCCAGTGGCGAGAAATTTTCCACCAGAGACAAGTGGACAATGCTTTCCAGATATAGGATGACGGGGGTCGCTTTAAGGTCCATAATTTTTAATAAGGCAAAACCTGCAATAATGCCGTTGAGTGGAAGGCCCTGAAACGGTGCACGTTCTCTCCTGATGACCCCTAAGTCTATTAATATCCAGTATACGCAGCTTTGAACTGGTAACACTTGCATTTACAAGTTGTTTGCAAATAATCTATACACGCATGCGTACATATCACGGGTGTTACGTTACAAAAACCTCCCACAGAAATAATCAAAATCTAAAAATATAAATACCTATTGGCCACAGAAACCCGCGATATATTAAGGAGTCCGCGATATAAATTTACATATATTTTCCAGAAAAATCCGTGATGTACTGAGTGCGCGAAAGGTGAGCCGTGATTTGGTGAGGGATTACTGTATATATTAAAATGCGAGATTCCAGTTGGTTGGATTATGCTTGTCCTTGGGTGGTGAACCTAGTCGCTGTTGATTTAAAGGTCATCACCCGACCGTTGAGGAATTTTAGAGGAGGGGCAAGCTCTCAGATTTGAACTCCGTTTTGCGGATAATTCTTCGTTATCTCCATGTGTGTGTGTCCGACTGCACCAATCCATGCATTATGATTTTCTTTTCTTCCTCTTCTTTACTGAATATGTCATGGAAACTTTACAATTGTCCTCATTCTGATTAAGCCATAAAAAAAATGAGTTAGTTATAAAGTATGGAATAATGTTTTTCTATCGCGTTTCTCTGTTGTTCCCGCTAGATACCTCACGATGAAAAACAACAGATATTAATGAGGATACGAAGCAGCAGAGAAAAGAATCTGTTGCTTGATGCTGACGAAAAATATATAACGGAAAAAAAACAAGCCCCTAAGCCGAGTTGTCAGTTTGTGTGGAGTTATAAAAGGAAGAATCAGGAATTTTCTTTAGTTAAACATTGATAAAAAGGAAGAAAAAAGAACAAAAGAGACGTGACTCACACACACACACACACACACACACACCCACACGCACACACGCACACGCACGCACACATACACACACACTACACACACTACACACACGCACACACACATACACACACATACATACACAGAGTTTATGAAAATGAATCAAACAAGGCACGTTTATATAATACACATGCAAACACAGATGTGTGTGTGTATATATATATACATATATATGTATATAAATATACATGCATATATATATATATATATATATATATATATATATATATATATATATATATGCTTATATGCATGTCTGTCTCTATTTGTATTCATGAATACAGTAGAGGCCAAAATTAGAGAACGAAAATAAAGAACAGCGATATTTACATTTCTACTTCATTTTTCTGAATGGGATTTTTACTGTATATACTTTAAAGTATGTTCATTATCTACAATGAATTTCGTGGAAAGTGATTAATAACAAAATAATTTATGATAAAAAAAATGTTAATTTGAAAAATACAAGAAGGACAAAATTAGAGAATGCATGACATAAAATTTAAGAAATCAAAATTTTGCCAGAAATGTTTACTATCCACATTGCTGAGACCCCCTTGGGTCATGACTGACCATGGGATTGCACCTAGAAAGTTACCCTCCCAGGCACAAGTCCGGGCAAGGTTGTTTTATGGAAGACCAGCAGTCGCCCATGCATACCGCTCTCCCCTCTCCACGCCACCAGTGTTATCCAAGGAGAAAGGGAAAGACTAATACAGTTTGGCACCAGTGACATCGCAACTCATTTCTACAGCTGAGTGAACTTTAGCAACGTGAAATGAAGTGCCTTGCTTAAGAATATAACACGCAGCCCGGTCGGGGATTCGAACTCACAACCTCACGATCGTAAGCTTGACGCTCTTATCACTGAGCCATGCGCCTTCACGCTATCCACATTAATATATTAATAAGATGTGTACATTCCTTTAATTTTAATGACCTCAGCTCATAACCATCCACAGGATTTGACCAATTTCTCGCATTCTTCTGACGTAATTTTATTCCGTTCTTCCTGACGCTTTACCCACAAAATCGTAACATTCGCAGGTCAGTGCTCTCTGATCTTATCATCAAGTATCTTCCATAAGTTTTTAATGTGATTAAGGTCAGGGCTCTGAGCTGGCCACTGCACCACAGTAATGTTTCCAATTTCAAGTACCTCCTCAACTATCTTAGCACTGTGATATGGCACATTATCCTGCAATTCCCGTATCAATTCCCGTTTGTAGAACACAAATTGGCAAATTGTTTTTGAAATTTTCAAAAAATAAAAAAAAAGTTATAAGGGTTTATATGGAGTGTTTAAACTAGAATTCTGCAAAGAGCTACTCCAGCAGATTGTGAAGAAGCTATAAAGAATATTTTATGCTGAATGTTTTGATTTAGTCGAGTTTCGTTAATTTCTTATCGTGCCATTTTTACATGATTCTTTTTCATTTGACCTAGATATTTTAATCTTTTGTTGAATTTCTGATCTTTGTGGTGTCTAAGAATGGATATTGATGTATATGTTTTTTTTTGTTTCAAATGTAATCCTGGAGAATTGAGGAGGCATTTACCTTATCTTGTCTTGTTCAGTTTGCCTCGTCTAAATTTGCCGTTTATATGCTCAAAAAGAATGGAGATAATTTTCTGAAATACTGTTAATATGTTTTAGTGTTTTTAATGCATTTAGAGAATGTCATTTGCTTAG
>NC_142949.1:25811734-25814234 GCF_046866305.1 Octopus bimaculoides | reverse complement strand
CAACAACAATAGCAAAAGAAATAAAACAAGTGTCAACAACGACAGCAATAACAACAAAAACAACAAAAACAACAAAAACAACAACAACAACAACAACAACAACAACAACAGTGGCAACAATAAAAGCAGTAACAACAACAATCATCTCTTGGATCACTGAAATTATTTAATCTCGCACATGTAAACTAACGCTACCATCACTACCATCACCTCCATCACCACCGGCATAACGACATTGAGCCAATCGGGAAGTCTCTAAGTGGCTGCTCGAGCTACAAGAAGTAGCAGCCAAAAACCTCATAAATCCGACATAAGGATGGAAGGACACATTAGATAATGTAGTCATTAAACATTATGTTTGAAAATTGGATGGGATTATTACAGATGGAACGGCTGCCACTATGGTTTTGCTCTATCAGATCCCACTTAGGGCGAAACAATAAAAAAGACAACATCGTCAACAGCAACCGTAACACTAACATAACTTGCAATAGTAGCACCATTACCTCTACCAATACCATCATGGTATCTTAAATATTGGTTATATGTAGTGCCTTATATACCACACACACACACACGCTCACACAAGTCTGTAGATTCATGGATTAGAGACCTCCCCCACACACATAATTGATTAACGAGAGGAAGTAGTGAAAATTTCGATTTCCTTATAACTTTTTTTGTATTTTAGCAACGTACTCAGTACTCCCTTTCTTTACACGTGACGTGGTAATACGTAACACCTCTATCCATCTATCTATCTATCTATCTATCTGTCTGTCTGTCTGTCTGTCTGTCTGTCTGTCTGTCTGTCTGTTAGTCTGTCTATCTACCTGTCTGCCTGTCTATCTACCTGTCTATCTACCTGCCTGTCTGCCTGTCTACCTACCTACCTACCTACCTACCTACCTACCTACCTACTTATCTATCTATCTGTCTATCTATCTATCTATCTATCTATCTATCTATCTATCTACCTATCTATCTACCTGTCTGTCTGTCTGTCCGTATGTCTGTCCGTCCGTCTACCTACTTACCTACCTGTCTGTCTGTCTGTCTGTCTGCCTGCCTGCTTACCTACCTACCTACCTACCTACCTACCTACCTACCTACCTACCTACCTACCTACCTACCTACCTTTCTCTCTTTCTCTCTCTCTCTATCAATCTCTCTATCTACTTATGTATTTATTTATATATATATTTCTAATGCTTCAGTTCATGAAGTATGTAGAGAGAAAATTGACAGACCTCTGGAAAATAAATCCTATCAGTGGCAAATTTCAAGGGAGGAAGTGAAAAAAGATTGAATTGAAATTTCAGAGGAAAAACAGACAAAAACAAACAAGTAAAGACAGGTAACATTATATTCATGTATGAAAATAAGAAAAACAAAACAAAAAAAAACAAAAACAAAAAACAAAATAGTTACGCTTTTAGATATTCATTAAATAAAAGCTTTGAAGCAATGCTGCTTTTTTATACAGTTCTGTCCCCACCGCTCTCTCTCGCTGTCTTACTGTATATATGTATATATATATATATATATATATATATATATATATATATATATATATATATATATATATATATATATATATATATATATATATATATATATATATATAGTAACAGAGAAGGAGGAATTTCTTATATATATATATATATATTTATATATATATATATGTACACACAAACTCACATGAATATACATATTTAGATACACGCACACACACACACACATATATGTACAAAGATTTATATATATTCATACAGCCGTACATACACAAAGATATATCTATGAATGCATGTGTACGTATATGTATTTATATCACACACACACACATTACATATATGTATACGTACACACACATGCATGCACGCTTTCACGCACACACACGCACACATACACACACACAAGTCTTCATTTCGAGAAAGCGAGGGAAAATATTTAATAGGAAATGACTGAAAATAATATTTCAACTGAGGGCGTGAAAACTGAATTGAAACTTTGCAGAAAAAGAAACAGAACCAAGCTACTTAACGAAGATAACCTAATATGCATCTAATATTAAAACGGTTACAATTTTTTTTGACCGTCACTACATAAACGTGACGTTTCAAGATGTGCAGGTTTTGGGGTTTAATTTTGCTTATGGAAACCATAACAAGAATATAAATAACAACTGCAACAAAAGCAATAACCAAAACGTAAAGAATAAAACGTAAAGGTAAAACTAAAACTTATAGGTAAAAGTAACATTAAGTAGTAATAAAAGCAACGAAAGTACTAGCAAAGATCGCTAGTTCACTTTGTATATGATACATCTGTCATTTCTTCTGTTAACTTTTTGATCTTGGTCGAAGTTTTTCTCGTTTGAGAAAAACCAAATCAAATCATCTTCTGCTGGATTTTTCAGTTTGTTTAAGAACCTTTTAGATCTGATATATTGTGATTTTCTTTCGCTTTTTCTAACAAATTGATCTTTCCTCATCATATA
>NC_142949.1:25796734-25806734 GCF_046866305.1 Octopus bimaculoides | reverse complement strand
TAGATATATGTATATATATATGTATGTATATATATGTATATATATATATGATTTAGAAATGCAAAGTACGGTTACAACGTACATTTTTCTTTTCCTCTATGATATTCTCCTTCGCACGTTTTTTCTATCCTCCTGACGCCTTTCAATTTTCTTTATTCTTCCATCTTCTCTTTTATTTCCTTTCTCCTTCATGGATTCTTTTTACCACCTTCTAAATTCAGCAGCCCCTAGGCGTTGCGTACACATTTTCTTTCTCTGGTTACGTTTAGATTAAAAGAACTTCGAGAACAAGAGAAACGTCTCTGGAAAAGACAAAATTTTCTTCCACTATTTTTCATATTGAATCATGAAATTAAATTTTCGCCTGATTACTTCAACTTTAGATGTTGAAAATATACATGTATATATATTTTCTACTAACTAATACAATATAGAATATTTATTTAATATTATTTTCCATAACGTATACGAAGTGACTGGAGTATTACTCAAAAAAGTTTTGGGAAAACTTAAATAAACTATAAAAGTATCGGAAATAAATGTAGATAAAATGACTTTTTAGAAATAAAAGTGACTTAAAATAGATTGCTTTTTCTAAAGTGGAAATACAACCTTTCCTAGAAGCTAAGAAAAGTGAAAAGAAAAGAACCGGAATGGAACAGTGCGATGAATGAATTTTATTTTTACTTTTTAACGGTTGAAAATATGAAATATATACACGTTCACTATCAGATATGACTTTTACTAAAATCTTTACCAATGTCAATATGTGTTATATATATATAGTATTTGCTTGCTGTATATATGTATGTATGTATGTATGTATGTATGTATGTATGTATGTATGTATGTATGTATGTATGTATACTCGAGTTATAAACGCACAAACAGACAGACAGATAGAACGGGATATATATATAAATATATATATATATATATATATATGTCACGGCGGTGCATCAGCATGGCTGCAGCTCTAAGCTGAAACTATAAAAAAAAAAAAATATATTCTTTTACACATTTCAGTCATTTGACTGTGGCCATGCTGGACTACGGCCTAAAGGCTTTATGTCGAAGAAATGGACCCCAGGACCTATTATTTGTAAATCTAGTACTTATTCCATCGGTCCCTTTGCAGAACCACTAAGTTTCGGGGATATAAACACACTAACATCGGTTGCCAAACGATGGTTGGTGGGGGAGGCAAACACAACATACAAAGACACACACGCATATATATATATATATATATATATATATATATATATATATATATATATATATATATATATATATATATATATATATATATATACACATATACATGATGGGCTTCTTTCAGTTTCCGTCTACCAAATCCACTCACAATGCTTTGGTCGGCCCGAGGTTATAGTAGATGACACTTGCCCAAGGTGCCACGCAGTGGGACGGAATCCGGAACCATGTGGTTGGTAAGCAAAAGGGACACACCTCTAGAAGTCGTCTACAACTTTCACTACCTCAGAAGCCCTCTCACACAATCCATAACATGTAAAAGAGATATCGACCACCGCATTAAATCCGCTTATTGGGCTTTAGGGAGACTCAGAAAGCGCGTGTTCAACAACCACGGGCTCTCCGAGCAAAACTCATGGTATTCTGCATCGTTGTCATCTCCACCTCACTCTACGAAGCGAGACATATACCCTCTATCACAAAGACTTGAAAAAGCTTGAGCATTTCCAACAAGCCAAGCTTCGACAGATCCTCAACATCACATAGCAGGACCGAAATCTTCAATCGCTCAGAAATACGAAGCACTGCAGCTGCAATCTTCAAGCATCGCCTCAAGTGGTCAGGACATGTCATCCGAATAGTCCTTTCAAGACTCCCGCGGACCATCCTCTATAGCAAGCCTCTCAATGGCAAACGACATTGAGGAGCCTCAGAATGCAGATTCAAAGACCAACTGAAGTCCTCCCTACTTCAAGCTGGCATCAGCCCTATCACCTGGGAAACAGAAGCCGCCGACCGTCCATCCTAGCGAAGAGCAATTCGTCTCGGCTGTTCTACTTTTGAAGAGAGGAGAAAAACTGAAGAAGCAAAAAGAAGGCAACGAAGGCCTAGAAACTCCAGCCAAGACCATGAACCTCCCTGCCATGCGATCAATACCCGAAACTGTCCCATTCCCGACTCGGTCATCTGAGCCATGTCAAGTTTAAGCATCATGGAGGCAGCAAATGAAACAAACTCGGCACGAGTGATACCGACGACAATACGACGATATATACATATGTGTGTGTGTTTGTGCGCGCGGGCGTGTGAGTGCGTGTGTATGTATGTATATTGTTATATCCGGTAGAAAGATACTATATCGAATCTTTTATCCTGTCATCATGGGGACTGTAGCAGAATCTGGAGCATTTCACTTAAACGGTCAACAGTTTCATATACCATTCGTATTTGAGGTGGCACTGATTCACAACAGTCCATATTATATGGGTACGTATGTTCATGGCTGGAATGCCTCTAATTAGAAGTCTGCTGGATCAAGTCTCAGCTAAAAATAACCACCACCACCACCACCGACAACAACAACATTGGTTACCTTAGAACTGCTCCAGCATGACTGCATGAGACTTACACAAGAACAACAACAACAGCAGCAGCAACGGCAACAAGATAAGAACAGTAATAAGCTACCTCTTCCGCACACTACTATCAATAATAACGATGATGCCCGCCACTAACGATATACATGATGGAAACAAAAGACAAACACACACACATACATAAAAGACAAAAACAAAACAGTATAGACATAAACACTTAATTCTTAGAGAAATTTTTAAAATATTTGTTTTGCTATTCAAGTGTTTTATTTGTATTAATTTCAGAGGAAGTCCATATGACACAACCAGATGTTTTGAAATTAACTTCATTGGTCGTTTATAGATATTTAGGTTTTTAGGATCTGAGATAAATGCACACAGATATTGAATGTCACTTTAACTTCGCCGCTTTCTGTCACAGACTCAAATATGTATGTGTATGTATGTATGTATGCATGTATGTATGCATGTATGTATGTATGCTTGCATGTATGTATGTATGTATGTATGTATGTATGATTGTATGTATGTATGTATGTATGTATGTATGTATGCTTGCATGTATGTATGTATGTATGTATGTATGCACACACATTACATACATACAAATACGCATGTATGTATATATGTAGCTATATAAATAAAGCGGCATTCAAATACACATATATACATTACAGAATGTATAAGATATATTTATAGACAAACACACACACACACACACACTCTCTCGTAAATACCCCCCCCCCCCCCACACACACATATGCATGCGGAAATATACAGACACATATACACATAGAAAGAATTAGAAAGCTGTCATTGAAAATGTGTAAATTAACAGTACGAATAACCTCATCGGAACTATTGACAACAATAATACGTACACTCCTACAGTCACATAAACAGGTACAGATATATATATATATATATATATATATATATATATATATATATGCGTGTATGTTCCTAGGCATACAACACACACACACACACACACACACACACACACACACACACACACACACACGCACGCACGCACATACATAATCATTTCGATCGTCTGCAGCGTGATACTCAGATTTAAGAAGTTTCAGTTCCTAATATCTGTCTGTCAGTCTATCTATCTATCTATCTATCTATCTATCTATCTATCTATCTATCTATCTATCTATCTATCTATATTATCTATATGTCTGTCTATGCACATATATACACACACAGGCGCGCACACACACACACGCACACGCACACATGATTATCACAAGAATCAGAATCATTTGAGCATAGGAGAAATTGCTTTACAGTATTTCCTCGAGTTCGTTTGAAGAGTATTTCTACTCTGAGAATTGTTGCCTTTAGCTTCAAGCAAAATGCTTTGAAATATTCTTTCTGACTCTTCTCGTTTTGAGTTCAAATCCCTCCGAGATTAAATTTGTCTGCCATCCAATTAGGGCTGATAAAATAATAGTCAAGTATCGGGGGTCGATTTAATCAAATTCCAATTCCCACCAAAATTGCTAGCCTTGGCGAGCTGGCAGAATCGTTAGCACGCCGGGCAAAATGCTTAGCGACATTTCGTTTGTCCTCACGTTTTGAGTTCAAATGCCACCGAGGTCGACTTTGGCTTTCATCTTTTAGGGGTCGATAAAATAAGTGCCAGTTGAAAACTGGGGTCAAGGTAATCGACTTAACCCCTCTCTGAAAGTGTTGGCCTTGTGGCAAAATTTGAAATCATCATCATCATTATTATTATTATCATTATTTGGCGGCGAGCTGGCAGAATCGTTAGCATGCCTGGCAAAATGCTTAGCGGCATTTCCTACGCCTTTAAGTTCTGAGTTCAAAATCCGCCGCGGTCAACTTTACCTTTCATCCTTCCGGGGTCGATAAAATAAATACCAGTTACACACTGGGGTCGATGTAATTGACTTGTCCACTCCCACAAAATTTTAGGCCTGTGCCTTTTGAAGAAAGGATTATTATTATTATTATTATTATTATTATTATTATTAAGTGAAAGAGCAGGGCATGCCATCAAAGTGACACTGGGGTAAAATATACGAAGCCCAATATACCCATCATGACTACCCGTCTGATAAGGGTACACCAGGTACGTGCATCACAATCATATGTGCGCGACATAGCGGTCTCATATCAAGATAAACAGCGCATGACCTTGCAAGAGAGGCCCAGTTAGAATTTTCATCAGGTCGAGTAGCCCATCCTGCTCAAAACGTCCTTGAATAAAGGTTGTTTGAGGATGTCGAACGAAATACCCATGTTTCCGAAGGTGAATTATCCAAAGAATTCCTCTCAACACATGGCTATGATGTTCCCCCACTACTTCTGCTCATCATCAGAGATGCACATATCGTCAGCCACTAAGGGACATGCTCAACTGGTTAAGATCAAGCAACTGACAAGCAAATCTGTGGTACTGAGCAGAATATTTACTGTAGTCCATCTTTTAAATCAAAACAAAACAATATACATATTATTATTATTATTATTATTATTATTATTATTATTATTTGACAAAAATTTTCAGCTTATGTTGCTGGGTATGTTGGAAAGTGTCAGTTGCCCACAGCCAGCAGCCTAAGTCACACTTGTTTACTGATCATGCTTCAAGAACCCTATGGAGAAATCTTGCAATTCCAAGCAATGATGATTTTTGTTGGTGTTCTATCTTTACACTTGTACCAGCCGTTTTGAGCCACGTTGGTAGTTGAGTGATTATATTTCCGAACACGCCGATCATTGCTAATATTACTCCCATTCTCATCATTGCCCACAGCTTGCGTATTTCCCACTTCAAATCATCATAGTTGTTCACTTTTTCTTCTTTCTCTTCGATCCTGTTGTCACCGGGACATGCTATGTCAATTATCATGCATGTTTTATTCTTTTTTTGTTCACCACAACAATGTCAGATTTTCTTAATAATACATGCATAGCTGCATACATCCAGAAATATGTAGGTATTTACGCTTTTAAATAAATTGAAACGTGCTGATGAGAAGAGTACTATTTCGGTAGAGAATAAAAATAATGTGGGAATCATGCAAGTTTCAAAACCAGGATTTCTTGCTTTCATCTCTTGACTATGGGTTGTGAACAGAATATATTTCCTGAATTAGCACATTTATAGCAACTCCTACGCAATGCATTTTGGGATTGTTTTGAATTTACATCACACGTGTACTTCGTGTCAGCTTTTCTGGTTTGATTTGGCACGGCTTGGACTCAGTCGCGAAGCCTTTTCCTTATTATGTGATTCTGAGAAAGGCAGCGAGCTGGCAGGATCGTTAGCACGCCGGGCAAAATACTTAGTGGCATTTCGCCCGTCTTTACGTTGTGAGTTCAAATTCCGCCGAGATTGGCTTTGCTTTGTATCCTTTCGGGATCGATAAATTAAGTACCAGTGAAATACTAGGATCGATGGAATTGACTTGTCACCTCCCCCAAATTTCAGGCCTTGTGCCTTTAGTAAAAGGGATTATGTAATTCTGAGAACGCTAAACCACTTCCACCACAATCCAATAAGCTCAGATGGTATTGCTGAACTCTACCAACAGATTGCTTTACTATCTCTTTTACTCTCTTTTACTTGTTTCAGTCATTTGACTGTGGCCATGCTGGAGCACCGCCTTTAGTCGAGCAAATCGACCCCAGGACTTATTCTTTGTAAGCCTAGTACTTATTCTATCAGTCTTTCTTGCCGAACCGCTAAGTTACGGGGGCGTAAACACACCAGCATCGGTTGTCAAGCGATGTTGGGGGGACAAACACAGACACAGACACAGAAACAGAAACACACACACACACATATGCAACGGGCTTCTTTCAGTTTCCGTCTAACAAATCCACTCACAAGGCTTTGGTCGGCCCGAGGCTATAGTAGAAGACACTTGCCCAAGGTGCCACGCAGTGAGACTGAACCCGGAACCATGTGGTTCGTAAGCAAGTTGCTTACCACACAGCCACTCCTACGCCTATTTGTAAGTTAGATAATATATTTACATCAAGTTGTCATGGAGCGTGTCTGTGTTATATTGGTTTCAAACTTTGGCACAAGGCCAACAATTTCGGGGGAGAGGATAAGTGGATTACACCGATCCCAGTGTTTCACTGGCCGTTATTTTATCGACCCCGAAAGGATGAAAGGCAAAGTCGACCTCGGCGATATTTGAACTCAGAACGTAAAGACGGATGAAATGCTGCTAAGCATTTTGCCCAGACGCACACGATTCTGCTCCCCGCTGCCTTAAATGTCTGTGTTATATTCTTTTCTACTCTAGGAACAAGGCACGACATTTTTGGAGAGGGGGCCAGTCGATTAGATCGACCCCAGTATGCAAATGGTAGGATGGATCTGTTTGGGATGGCACATGCTTGCGCATCACTAATTAGTTCGTTGACAACAAACATCAACCTCTTCGATAGCACCTTGGCCAAAATTTTGAAGTCTGCACTCAACAGCATTATGGGGCGGAAACTTTCTATTTTATACCCCTTGTTTTGAGTCCTTTCTCAGCAGTGCCACCGCTCCTCGGCTCAAAAACTAGGAATTCTCTCGTTCTGCTACCAATGGTGGTAGATATTTGTTAAAAGGCTGCCAAACAAGTTTGGTATGAAATTGTAAAGTTCGTAGGACAGACCGTCCAAACCAGGCGATTTGCTCCCTATGCAGCCCATCATCGCATCCCGTATTTCCGCAAACCTCGCACCACCTGCCGAAAGTCGTGGCATGCCGTCGAGGTAGGCACTAAAGTCCAATCGTCCCAAGCTGTTGGGTAAAGTGCCGCTGAAACGCCGCATACATCTGCTCGGGCTCAACTGCCGTGCGCCCACTTTGGTCCACCAAAGACGACGATGATGATCGTGATACAAACTCAAATAATGGTACAAGTACCACTCCTACGAATATTCTTTATCCTTTATTTTATTAGCAGCTCTAAACTAACTACCAGAATGTTACTTGACCTGTTATATCAAATCTGAAGAGGGCCAGGTTACTCAAAACTAGCGGAATTCATAACAGAGAAAGCTTGTCACTTGCTGAAAATTCAAGGGCATAAACCCGATTTCTAATATACAGCAAGTTTAAGTCGGCGATAAACATAAAGTTATATTGTTGTTTAGCCCTAGGTTGGCTCTGAATGAGTAGATCTATGATTAAAGGCGTCTCAGCCCTGATAATCTCGTCGTTTCTCCAACTACATTATCCAATGAGCCCTTATGTTTTAAAACTACAAACAATGTATGATTTGAGGGACGTTCGACTGCTATTTTGAACAGATTAAATGACCACATAGACACGCGCTCATCGTCTGAAAGTGTATTGTATACAACTGTATTGAGATAATGAGCGCGATTTCTTTCTTTATAATACAGTAATTTTAAATATAATTATGTTGGTGTTAGTGCTATGTGACTTTAGATTTGCTCTGATTGAACGACCAAATTGACCTATGATAAAGAACGTTTTAAACACAAACATCTTATCTTTTTGTTCAGAAACAACGTCTCTAGAACTACATTATCAGATGTGTCTCTTTGTGCTTTAAGATGGTAGATTTACTCTTCTAGTAGAGTGAGTTACATAAACGTTATATAACATATTATCTTATAAAGCCTCCTTTGTTAGTCTACGATATGTTTGATGCCAACATTGAATTTCAAGTACATCTTCTATCTTTTATCTTTTATCAGTTTCAGCTCGAGAGCTGCGGCCATGCTGGGGCACCGCCGTTAGCTTCACTACACTTTCACTACTTGAAACCTCCTCTGATATATGGCATCTGATGAGTGAGGGAGTTTGATGTTGCTGCCCTCATCTGTGTTTCCTGCCGCGAGGTAAGTTCATTTGGAACTCTTGACAGGAGAAGATCCAGTTTTGTTTTGACATCTACATCCACCCCCATGTAAGTCTCTCAGGCTTTTTGAGGAGGATACTGAAGAGCTGTGGACTCTATATGTTTAATTTATAAGTATACCTAAAGCATATGTTAAGTATATTTTAAGCATAGAAGTAATTACATCATAAAGACAGAAGTATATCTTAAGGATAGCAGCATTTCTTGACGATGAAAGTTTATATTGGACTTATGACGTATATCATAGAACATATCATAAACATATATATTTTAAACGTTGAAATATCTCTTACAGATAACCGTATATCATAAACATATCTTAATGGATATAGTAGTTTTTAACGATTAAGACTTTCAATGAAATATCACTTATATATATATATATATATATATATATATATATATATATATATATATATATATATATATATATATACATATATAAGCTGTTTCATTAGGAATAAATGCTATAACAATAATCGAATTAAGATACATAATTAATTGATGTAAGTTAATTCAAATTAATCTATTTAAAGTTAAGTTTATTCCGAATCATCTGAAATGACAAGGGCTATGCAAGCCATACGCCGTTACTGGTTTGAATAGAAGATGGAGGGATCGTACATCCCATCGTAACTGTTGAGGAACCAGCAGAGAAGTTTGGATTTGGTCAGTCAACCATTTATCGACACCTGCGTCCCATCGAAAAAGTCAGAAAATTGGGTCAATGTGTTCCTCACAAACTTTCCGAGTCTAAGCGCTCGCAGAGAGTGAATGTGTGCACTTCTTTGATGTCACGTCTCACGAATGAACCTTTTTGGGACCGAATAGTGACTGCTGACGAGAAATGTGTTCTCTATAGAAATATCAAGCACCGAAGACAGTGGGTAGGGAAAGGAAAACGCCGTCATCCCAGGCTAAAGAAAGTCCACCCACGTAAGGTGTTGTTATCTGTTTAGTGGGATATGAAAGGTTTAATCCACTTTGAACTTTTAAACCCAAACTAAACGATAACAAAGGAAATTTACTGTAAGCAGCTTGAGCGGCTTAAGTCAGCGTTAGAAGAAAAACAACCATCTTTGGTTTCAAGACGAAAGGTGTTCTTCCATCAGGATAATGCTCGGCCACATCGCCGGGCACTCCGTCGGTTACGACGAGGCGGGTTCCAGTTGATACGATCAACGGAACATCCAGCTCGTCAAATTAACGTGCAAGTGGCTGAGCACTCCACAGACACGTGCACACATGTACAGCCATTTTATATCACATCGAAAAATGAGCACTCGTCTGCTCGACTGGTTGACATAAAGACACTCGACCAGCATCTCGCTCACATATATGTTATATATCCTCACCCTGTCTTGCCTATGGCTACTTATGTAGCTTCTGCTCCACCAATCTCGCTGATCTCGTCCTAACTTTCACTTGTCACCGATACTGTCCCTCACCCAAGACTCACCCTGATCACTATACTCATTTCTATCTCCTCAGATCATAATCTCTCTAGAATGTCGTCCCTTATCGTGTATTTCC